>NW_026991722.1:45690205-45955205 GCF_029215605.1 Mirounga angustirostris | reverse complement strand
CCAACTTCAAGATTGGATTGACTTCCCTATTCATCCACCTTCATTTAAGAAATGCTTGTTACATGGTCTCACCATGTTGAGATGAGGCTTAGTTGGGTGCATCTTGCCTGCAGGAGTAGTCTGAGTGACCACCAGCCTTGCCCTTCAATTCTCTGAGTAATGGATTCACACCACTGTTCAGTACTCTCTGCATATTCAAACCTTGGAAAGGATTGATGTCAGGACCTACACATACATTAAATGCCTTCATGGGGTCCGGGAAGAGTGGCCAAGGT
This sequence comes from Mirounga angustirostris, assembly GCF_029215605.1. Taxonomy (NCBI): domain Eukaryota; kingdom Metazoa; phylum Chordata; class Mammalia; order Carnivora; family Phocidae; genus Mirounga; species Mirounga angustirostris. The sequence continues at coordinate 45,954,930 of NW_026991722.1, read as the reverse complement.
TAACGTGCTCTGGTTCCTGATTCCTTTTCACGTGTCTCTTTATTGTGCTGTAAGCATCATGTCTGCCAGCTTCTGAATCAAGAAAGCCCCTCTGCAGAGGTTTCAGAGGGGCTGTGAGCTCTGGCCCTCAGAGCCCGGTGTCCCCTGTCATCGGAACCTGTTACTACCTTCATGTCTCTGAGTTTGGCCATGACAGAGGGTACTGTATCTTTGTCATCACATGCTGGCTGACTTTTTTTTTTTTTTTTTCCTATAGAGGGTCTTTCATGAGCTGGGACAGCTTGCTGGATGTTTTCTTCACTGAGATGGGTGATGGTTAAACCCACACACAAGCACCCGGGCTACACTTCCCACTGGGGAGACATATACACAAACACATTAATGTATATATTTAATTGGGTTATAATCTATTGACCATAGATACTAAGGCACTGAGCAAGCAATTAACAAAACAGCTTTGACTAAATATAGTTAGCACTAAATATAGTTGGTAATTGGTATTTAATATGCTTATTAAATGTCAATTAAGTATCTTTAGCAATGAATTGGTACCTAATTAACTTACTATAGCTATCCTGTTACTTGACATTTGAACAGCTAAATATTCTCTACAAGTTTAATGTTTTAATAAGAAACAAATTATCCATGTATTGCTCATGAATTTTTCAGTTAGTTTAATGGGATTTAAATGTATTTCTCAACTTGGATACATGTTTTTCTTATAATCAACTGGTATTTTATATTTCAGATCACTTTCAAACTTAGAGGGCTGAATACATGAGAAGAAAGAGCTCTAGAAGTCAGAAATCTGGTGGTTTAATCTTGGTTCCGCCAATGACACCCCATGTTAGGTATGTTATTTCACTGTTCTGGAGCTTTCATTCCCTCATCTACAATATAGCATTAAGAATAATAATTTGCAATTACTGTAAAAATAAAGTTCCCTAAAACATACGATGGTACATAAATAAGCAAGACATTTTCTAAAAAATAATGATTAAAAGTTCTTAGAAAGTTTGTATATAATCATTATATTCACCAAATCTTCATATTCATGTATAAATCTTCAAGATAATTTATTGCTGGAATAGAAATCGAATGGCACCATTTTCTGACTTGCCCCTAAAGTAGATTAGAAACTTGTTTTTCTTGAATCTCCGGCGGCGGAGATACCTGGGCTACTCTTCAAAACACACGTTCCTTCCTCTTCTGGTCATTTGCCCCTTTACCTGCTTCTGCCCACTTACTTTATGGGTTTGAGCACATAGCAAACTGTTGGTGTTTTATGCAGAAATTGTTGGGTTTTGACAATGGCTCTATCTCAGTGTATGTTGTGTTTTAAATATCCTATTTACTTACCTAATTTATGGTCTTAACTGAGCTCTGTGTTAATTCTACCATTTACTTGCATTTTAAGGCTAGTTGACGATTGATAATCTTAGCAGCCTTCTTTTATCTGACAGTAGCACACAGCAATGAAAGCGTTGGGTCTCCATTTATGTTCACTTGTTTTACATCTCCTGCACTTCATAAGCAAGGCTTCTTTTATGAAATACTTGCGATAATTTCAATGTCAATTACCCTATCTTGGTTCGCTACACCAGAACCTTCACACTCATCAAACATTTGCTTCGCTTACGCTGTAAGTGACAAATTCAGTAGAAAAGAGGTGCCTTGGTGAGTCTACTTTAGAATTTGTTGTTGGGTCTCTTCTAAATGACTTCATGGCTTGTATTTTTTCCTATTTTTTAAAGTTTTTATGCTTTCAAATTATGCCCATCATTACAGACTACTTTATAGAGGTTGCGGTCTGCCTTGTCATCTTGGCTTAACCCAGTTTTGTTTCCAGGGGCAATATACGCTGCGGAAGTTCATTGTTCCCTAACCACTCTTTCCATATGGCAGAGTGAGTCTCTCTGTAATAGCTTTGGAATGATTTATCCAACATTTTGTCATGATCCCTTGGATATTGCTCGAGAAGTCCTATGGATCTTTGTTGGGCCATAGCATGCCACCAAGTGAGTATATTGAAACTGCTACCTTAAACCCACCAATTGCTTTAATTTTATCGCTTGCATGGAGATTAGTTTATAGTATTTTCTCCACCAGTGTACTAAGTGTATGATCTTTATTACCATCGTTGATGCTATTGTTAGACAGGTGCAAAAATCTTCCTATCTCTGCTATTTCTGAATCTTCCCCTCTGGACCTGCAGTTAGTGATTAGCACTACATTAGTCATTCATTGACATATATGGAGTTTCCGATTCATGCTGGAGAGAATTGCAGGCTTTCAGTTGGAAGTCAAACTTTAGATCGAAGCTAGAAGAGACAGAGGATTGTGTGCTACCTCAAAAGGCTGAGACAGTATAGTATGTCTAAAGCCAGACTCGGGTCAGAAAGTTACAGGCTCTTATCTCCACTCCACTAGTGGTGGAAAGTGACTCTGCTTCGATTTCTGCATCCGTAAATAGAAGAGAGAGAATAATACCTACCCCGTAGGGCTGGCGAGGATCATACGGGAGATGGTATGTTTCAAGTACCTAGTAGGACGCCTTGCAAATGATAAGTTTTCCAAAAATCAGCTGTAATTGCAATAGAATGCTTTCTAAAATATTTCAATGTAAAGTATGATTTAAGCAAGTGGATGAACAAGGAAACACTTTTTAAAGTATGCTATGGTTTTATTAACATCCAAATGAAAAAAGATAATAAATGAGAGCAAGTCTATGGGCTGTCCCTGAACACATTAGCCATCAGAGTACCCGGCCTTTTTATTGGTACTTCTTTAGTCAACTGAAGAAAAGCAAAGAGGAAAAAAAGGTATTTATTTCCCCATCCCTGTATAATGAACTGTCTTGACTGCATTGTTTGAAACCCAGTGAAGAAGTTTCGGTATTTGTAGAACACATCATGTTTTGAAATAGTTGGTGTATATATTTTAACCTGAGTCTATCAGGCCACTAGAACAAAGACATTTCAATTTCCATGTCAAGATGATCACTGGCTTATTTAGCTGTCAAAAGTACAAGATGTGCATTAAACCACTTCCTGCCTTGGTAAAATGAAATTCTGCATGAGAGATGTATACACACTAGTCCTGTGTAAGTCAAACAAATAAACGTGATCTGCACTCGGGCCATAGAGCAGGAGAAGCACTGATGAATCAAACAATTAAGAGCCGAGTTCCCCAAAGTTGAGTACTAAGACACAGCCTTTGAATGTGCACTTAAACTGGTATGTGTCAATGTGCTCACTGGGGCTTTTACATTAAGGAGTGAAGTACTTTATGAAACAGGCCATCAAGCCGAATCCATGTCACTTCATCATTCTGAGTTTATAACAGAAACACACATACACACACGCACTCACGCATGCACACGCGTGCGTGTATGCGCGTGCACACACACACACACACACACCATCCTGGGAGGAACCTTAAAGCAGTTCATGACTGAATATTGAGCATCTACTATGGCCAGGCAGGCCTTATGCTAGGCTCTGGGGAGCAAAAGATGAAGAAGACAGGGAGCTTGTGATCTAGCAGTGAAGACAGAGGCGTATGCATATTCCCCTGCAGTGTGATTCACGCAGTACCAAACAAAGGGCTTTGGGAGCACAGAAGAGGTAGCAGGTAATTCTGCTATGCCGCTGGGGGAGGGGAGACAGAGAAAGAGGGGAGCATGTTGGTGAACAAAGTTTATTATCCAGTTTCTAAAACATGATGCTATTTGTGTTTCATAATCTATGGAATTCCAACACGAACACCTATGGAATTTAAACCATGGGTTTATTCTGCTAAATGTGCCAGCATATTTGCTCTTACTGCCACCACAGGTAACTGTAAATTACAGTGAGGATTGAGATTGGATAGAAAAGAATTGAAAAGTGATTTTGATGAAACTCTCTACTTCTTTCTTCAAAGTGGTTGGCTGTTGTATCTAAGTGAGTGGTTATTTTGATGTTAAGTGAAGGGATTTGCAACTAAGAAAATTACCTGGTATCACATCCTTGTTATAATATTAAGTAATTTCTCACAACTGCCCTGAAAATTTAATTAGCATTGACGTATATTGACAAAGTCTGGCCTTAAATCTTCTCCCTCTCAAAAATAATCACAATTATTAGTATTATTATTTAAAGAGTGCATTCACATAGATTATCCAATTCAATCCTCCTGACACCCTGGGGTTTATCAAATACATGAGCTATTATGATAGCATACCTACTTGTCATCTGTTTCCAAATGTTTCCCATCACATCCACTCACCACACTGCCTTCAAGGTATGCTTTCCAAAAGACAGAACTGTTTATGTCCTCTCTTGCTTAAAAACTTTCTGTGATCCCGAATGTCTAATGGAATAAAGCCTAGACAGCTTGTCTAAGTATTCAAGACCATTTATGAGTTGACCCTAACCCAGCTTTCCTGTCTCATGTTCTGTCCATCTTGGTGATGCTCACCAATCACACCTAACTACTTATTGTTCTCTGCGCCTGTCTTGCCCTTCTGGGCACTGTGCTTTTGGACATGCTTCTTTATTCCAAAGCCCTCTTGTCTCATTTTCTGCCATGTGAACTTGTACTTTAAGACCCAGTTTAATTGTTACCTCTGAAGTTTTTCCTGACCTTACTCTTAAAAATTAATGTGATGCGACCTTAACACATGTCACATATTTCTATGGAAGCACATGTACACATGTCTATTGAAGCAGGTATCCCATTCTGTTGCAATTATTCATTTAGGAGTATCTCTTGCCCCTTAATTAGAATCATCATAAGCATCTCCAGAACAGGACAATGTCATTCATCTTTATATGCCCGGTACATATTAGAGGATTTCTTCAATAAATACATAGTATATAATCAAGTATCATTATCCTCATTTCACAAAAGAGGGTTCTGGTGCTCATAGAGGTTTGCTAACTTCCCTGAGGTCATGAATCAAGCATGAGCAGAAGAGCTAATGCTAGAGCCTTGGCCATACTTTATAGTGTCAACTAGTCACCATAATGTCTACAGATTTCAGGCTTCCTAAGAGTCATCATTTGTAGATTGATTTTTTTCCCATTTAGCACACAATTATAGGTACTGTATTAGTTTACTTGGGCTGCCATAACAAAGTACCACAGATGGAGTGGCTTAAACAACAGAAATTTATTTCCTCACAATTCTGGAGATTAAGAGTCCAAGGTCAAGCTGTTGGCAGGAAGGTTTCTTCTGAGGCTTTCCTGCTTTGTTCATAGCCATCTTCTTCCACTGTCTTCACATGGTCTTCTCTCTATGTGTCTGTGTCTTAATTTCCTCTTCTTATAAGGACAACATTCAGATTGGATTAAGGTCCACCGTAATGACCTCATTTCAACTTTCTTCTCTCTCTAGAGGCTCCATCTCCCATAACGGTCACATTCTGAGGTACAGGGGGTTAGGATTTCAAGATGTAAATTTGTGGGGGATGCAATTTAGCCCGTAAGGGGCACCTCATATGTGTCAGCCACCTTGGTAAGTGTTTAAGCTGGGCAAGTGGTGAAGCTCACCCCCCTGATGTTCACAAAGTAGTTAACCCATCACATACTACCCTTTTCCCTGACTCAGGCATTCATGGTGGGGAGGGGACATAAGAGAAATGGCAGACACAGTCTCCTGGGACAATTAATTAGCCAGGGGAGATTATTTATTCATCTCATTTCCTCCTGATCATTGTCAATACCGCCAATGACTCGGGGGTCTTTTGCTTCAGAGAAGTCAAAGCTTCAGAGAAGTCAAAAAAGTTGTCCTGTTCTAAATGTTGGCATTCCTATATTAAAATGTCTCGTCTAACATTTGGATGACATAATAGAATAATGTCATAAATGTGCTGATCACCTCAGTACTTATGACTTTCCTTATCATTTGTGCTCTGGCAGCAAATGGTTAATATCATAAAACCAGTGCTGTAAGGAAACCTGCCAAAATTTGCAGGGCAAACCAGGAGTGCAGCATGAATTCAAAATCCCTTCCCCTGAGTGCCTAAGTCTTTTCTTAATGCTGTGAATCATGGGTTAAAGGATTTTAGGTAAAAGCTGGAAAGTTTTCTCTTTATACAGTCAAAAGCCAAGATTTCTCATGTTTTTCTGGAGGAAATATATCCCGTAAATGATGACAATATCGGTCACAGACTTAATGCCCACATAAAACAGCAATTGTGAGACAGACACCTTCCTCCTGTCTTCTCTCGGAGTCCCTCGAGTGTCCCCATCACTCTTAAATCACCATGCCCTTTCTTCTCTACGGTAACAGTGAGCCCGGAAGGACCAAACATCTAAAGCATCTTCTCCCAGGGGCTTCTTCTAACTCAATAGGAGAGTTTAAAACTCTTGACAAAGTCTCCTGTCTTTTTCTCCCTTCATGTCCCCTTCAGCATCTTCCTTTTCTATTTTCACTCTGTGATGTGAAGTATTACAGATTCAGAAATACAGCCTTGTATGAATCCTGGAGAACTCCAAGACCAAAGAAGCAATGAGCAAACACACAACACACTATCTGAAACAATGGAGCACCAGATGAGGCATTAAGGTCTGACCTTGTCTACTTGGGTTCAGAGTGCAAAGATCAGGCACGGGGAGATTTTACCAGGGGAATCCAGGCATAAATAAATAAGGCCTGTAGTGTTCCAGTAACATCCAGCCATCCTCCCTGCATACTGGCTTAACCCTTGACCCTTGATCCTTGACAACTGCTTCCACGGCCTTCTTTTCCTTGGACTTTTTTCATGTGTTCATTACATTTCAACTTACGTTGAAGCATTCTGTTTTCTTGAATGTCTCTACTTTACGAAACATTCTATTTTTAAGTAGACTTTGCTCCTTTGAGTTGTTTTAAAAAGTCCTTGATTATCCATTCCTTTTCTCTATTTTCTATGTTAGTGAGAGTCCACTTCCCCCCTTGGTGTAGGGGAGGCTGTGACCCAGGAATTGGGGGACTGGTATTGGACCTTCTGGTGTCAAGAGAAGGCTGGGAAGTGAGGTGGTGGAGATAAAAAAGTAGAATTTATAAGCCTGTTGGGGCTACTTCAGGAGAGGAGAAGGTGTTTGAAAGGTGGGGAGGCTTGGGGAAGGGGAGAAGGTGCAACAGGAGAAGAAAAGGAGCCATCTCTGTGAAGCCCTCCCATCTAGTGAATGTCCACATGGGGGTTTCTGGAAAGTCTGGGGCTCAGAGCTCATTTATGGTACAAGGGGATATGTTGGCTTGACCAGGGGGACTATCACTCCTGCATTTATATATTCCCTCCCCTCCCTTCTCTGGTTCCCCTCTCTTCTGTGGTGTGGTATTACTGGAAACTTTGACTCATAAGCTTCTGGTGACTTCTTTGTGGTTTTCATCCCAGCTGTGCTGCAAACCATATATTTGATCTTGGATAAGTCATTTTTACCTCCCATGGTTCCAGTTTCCTCATTTGTAAAACTGAGATGACAATACCTACACTGCATGTTTGCTGTGAGAATCCAATAGAACAGCAAAAGTAAAGAACCTAACAGCTGGTCTTGTATATAGTGGGCACCCAGTGGCCGCTTGTGATTGAGAGCAGAGGTGGTTTTTCTCTCAGTCCTACCAGTACAGCGCACGGAGCCATCCCCTGTACACAGGAGGTACTCAACAAATGGAAAATAAAACAAGCTCCACATATAGGGGTTCTCTGCTTCCTGACACCCCGCTCGTCACTGCCAGACCTCACATACCTACACCCTTCCCTCTGGCCACTGGAGAACAGCTATTTATTTGAACTCGGCTGTGGTTTCATTCCTCTATGATGCTCCTCTGCCTGGAACGTACTTTCTCTTCTTTACCCAGTTAATTCTGCCCCTTTCCAATTCAGCCCATGTCTCCCTTCGTCTGAGAAGCTTTCCCCATCTCCCGTGCTGCCACACCACAAATGATGCCCTGTCGCTCTGGTCCGGTGAATCGTCTTTCTGCCCTGTTAGCCCGAGGTCACCTCTTGTGCACGACTGCGCCCTCAGGGCCTGAGCAAGGGACCAAAGTGCAGAAGGCACCCAGTAAATGGTTTTGATAACCAAAGACAGGGCTGAATGAATGAACATGATGATGTGGCTCTTTAGTAGCAACAGACTTTGAGTCACAAGCTGAGCCATGTTTCAGTCTACTTGGGCCATGACCGCAGCCTGCTGACCTCAGGGGCCTGGAGTCTGTGGCCACAAGAAGGTGGAGAAGGATTCTGGAAAAGAACCTCTCTCCTCTTCTCACAAAGAGCCATCATGACAGAGTTGCTCAGAAAAAAGAAATTTTCAACATCTTGCCAATGGAAGAAACTCTAAGAAAGATATTCTCAATTCCACCCAATACTACCTCCCTTAGCATTATTTGTGGGCATAATGGATGTGGCACTGGCAGGGCCAGATGGATGGGTCCCTAGGGAAGGCCCCAGCTTGGCTTGGGGTCTGCAAGTCCCTGGCTATTGAGAACGACCCGGGGCATACCTTGCTTTCAGAATCACTGCAAATAGAATGTGACTATTATGATAATCAATGAATAATCAATTAGTTTAGTCATCTTCCCTTGTAGAAAACCTGCCGAAACAATGATGAATCATGCAGACTCAACCAGGCCCAGAAGATTATAGAAGGGGGGAAAGTAGCTTTGCAGTTTAAACACACACACACACACACACACACACACACACACACACATTTAAAAAAAAAAGAAAGAAAGGAAAAAAACAAACAAACTTAGAAACCAAATCCCCTAGTGTGGCTGTCTCTGGAAAATGAATTCCACAGGCACTGACTCCAAGATGTTTTATCGAATGTGCTTTAGACTTGTAGGTGATGCATTGTCCCTCAGAGTCATTAAAAGGAACCCAGATAGCTGTAACGCAGCTTAGCTTCCAAGAAGTGCACACTGTCCTCACTTGTACTCGCACACAATATATGGTTATTGTTAGATGTGCACATCCCCACATGCTGCCTGGATGGGGGTCTCTTTGTCCTTTATTCAGATGTGGGATAAGGATGCTTTCAGCACAGCAAGATGAAGCCATGCCTCCCCACTCAGAGCAGCCCCACCGCCCAAGCGCGAGACAGAAGCGCAAAGTCCCTTTGTTCCTAATGCAATGCTCATCTTTTGTCACACTGGCCCCCAAAGCTCAGATACATGCAGACCATTTTTAAATAATTTTGATAATTTCTGGAAAACGTCATCTCTCTTAATTTTGGGGTAAGTAATGCTGTTAGGAAAGCTTTATAATCCATTGTTGTGGACACCCTACACTGAAGGCATTTAGAAAAAAATGATCCATGTTGGGTTTGCGTTTCATTGAAAACAGAATGGTCATTATCCAGAGTCCAGATGACGCCTCCCTTTGTGACACTGTGTTGGGGGTCCAACAAAAACCCTGCCCTTTCTACAAAGGACACTGGCAGAGAAATGCTCCAGGGAAGGCTGCCTTGGGACTGCCTGGGCTCCAGGGAGGCAGCTCCAGTCATTCTGTGCTCAGGATGCTGGGCCTCAGAGCAGGGTGTCACTTTAGTTTTTGACAGCGAGGGCAGTGAACATTGCAAATTGCAGATTTGCCCGAACAGAAGCCAATAGGGTGGCAAAGCATTGATTCCACCGAAGCCCTGCCCCCCAGGGAAGGCCTGATTACATCTTAATGTTTTTCTAATGGGACTTAGCATCGCAGGAGTAGACATTTCTTTACAGAGAAACTGTGCAAGACCTTGGGCATCCTGGCCAGGGAGGGAGGGCGATTTGCGTGCCCTGGAAACTCAGCTTCTCCTAGAGCATCTGAAGGGGAAGCCACGAGGTGGACTCGGAGATACTTTTGAGTAGAACTCTTCCATTGTGCACACTGGGAAGACCCCGGATACCGGGTCTATCTGCTGTGATGGGGGTGTGGGCCATCACGCGCCGAAATGATGCCATGAATGGTCTTGTCCATTCCTCTTAGGAACAATCGCAAAGTAAATAATCTTCACCTTCTGCTCCAGAGACTTTTGTTTTCTCATTCACGACCTACCAATTAAATCAGTTGAACTTAATACATCTTTACATAAAAGCACATTTTAAGGATTTATTTTAAGCATGAGATTATCATCATTATTATTTCCTTCCACCACCCCTTTCTGGTGATACTTCAACCGGCTCTATGGGAGGGACCAGCAGATGTCACTGTAGTTCTGTTTATTCATCTTTTCTCTTGACGGGATTCTAGTTCTAGCCTTTTGGGCTCAGCCGATTGCATTTCTTATTTAATCAAAGCATAATGCATCATAACATTTGTAATTCATGTTGTTATTATTCTTTCATTGTGTGCAGAATTGGATACATATCTTCGCAAACAGAGACGCAAGCTAAAAAGTAGCCCAGACACCCCCAGTGAGGTGTGGAAATCAAAAGCCCTGCTGGAGAGCCACGATAAGACACGAGGACAAAAGAGCAGTGAAGGGCATCTGCACACTGACTCTTCCTTCTGGTGGACAATCTCAGGATTAAAGACGGACACATTCCCTCCATTCCTATGGAAGGCTTTCAGGAAGCATCAGCCGGGGGACAGTGAGTGCTAGGTGTGAGGGCAGATCCCCTGTCGGGATGGCAAGAGACTGCTCAGTAGAGGAGGAAGACGGGACGGAGGCTGTGGGAAGTCTTCAGGGATGAAATCCCTGGGGTGCAGCATTATCTGCATTAAAAGAATCACTGCACTCTTGGATGAAAAAAAGACCCACGTGTTAGCTTCAGGATTTTGGTTCAGCAGAAGGTGTGATATAGTTTCTGGGAAGTTTCGTGCTTGAGGGAGAGAGGTCGCCCGTGTAATGAAGAGAGCAGGACAATGTGCCTGCCCATGCCCTCCACACTTAAAGAAAGTCAATGTCAAATTGAAAAACCAAAACGGGCTTCTTTTTAGAGACAATCACATCAATCATTTGAGCAATAGAAAATTTTGTGGTACTTATCTGTGGTAACTTAGGCAAAGAACATGGATGAACAATTATATGTCATTCAGTCACAGAGCCTGGTCTTATGCAAAGATCACCCAGGAATAAGTAAATGAAGCCCCGCAGCTTGTAAACAAAGCCATGCTAATGGAATGACCTGTCTTTAACAGAAGTTATTATATCCCCTCTATGGCCCAAATCATTCAGCACCCCACGAGCGAAAGATGAAATTTTAGATGGACACATTCAATGGAAAGGCCATGTCTGGGAGGAAGTCTTCATGCTCAGCCCTCCCACCAATTGGCACCCCCCAACACATACACACAGCTGCTGAGTTAAAAAGTTGGATTATCCAATAATACAGCCAGTCTTAGTTCGTCTCTACTATTTGCTATTTTGACTTAATTTTTATCCAAGAGTTCAAGCCAAAGTCATCGTTAGAAAATCAGATTCTCAATTAAGCATTTTTATTTCCCTTTCTCTCCTTTTCCTCTTTCTTTATAGTAGCCAGTCTTCAAAATGGTTCCCAATGATCCGTCATTCATTCCTTTGCGTAATCCCCTCTTACACTGTATCAGGATTGGTCTATGTGGCCAATAGAATATGGTGGAAATGAAGGTGTGTAATTTCTGAAAATAGATGATAAGAAACACTGGCTTCCACCTTTCTTCCTCGTGTCTCGCTTGGTCTGGGGGAAGTCAGCCAGGATTATAAGGATAAGTTATAAGGATACCCAAGCAACCTGTGAGAGGCCCATATGGAGAGAACTGAGGCCTCCTGCCAGAAGCCATCACCAACCTGCCAACTGTGTGAGTGAGCCACCTGGGAAACAGCTCCTCCAGGCCAAGTCAAGCCTTCAGAGGACCACAGTTCCCGCCAACACCCTGAGTGCAACTCTGTGTGAGACCCTGAGCTAAACCTTACATCTAGTTGAGTTTCTCCCAAGCTTCTGACCCACTGAAACTGTGAGAGACTATACATATTTTTTGCTGTTTTAGAGAACCAGGGCTACGGTGAGGCAAGCTGGGTGCATAGGATACAAAATTTAAGGGGATACTCACTCTGGGGGTCGTGTAAGTCCATTGTCACTAGCCACACCCTAGTCCTGGACCCATTGTTTTAAGTCATTCAGTCTTGGAGAGATTTGTTACTAAGCTATAGATAAGTGATACATTCTTCTCCTTCTTCTTTTCCTCCTTCTTCTCCTTTTCCTCCTTCTTTTCCTTCTCTTTTTTTCTTTCTCCTTTGTGGAATTGCATTCAGGGAAGTTCATTTGGGCCTCCTAGATGTTTGTCACTAATTTCTCTTTAGGTTTCCTATTACCAGAAACTGTGCTGTAACTAACCTCTTAGAGATACTTCTTTTTGATTTAGAATCCAATATTATAGTCCTTTATGCCATTCAATTAATTTAGAAAACAAAAGAGCCACAACCATCATGCATACACTATGTTTCTAGTACTGATACATGATAATGGCATCTTTATCAGATGCTATCATATCAAGATGATATTAAAGCCTCTCTCTTACCACAGGTTGTAATAATAGAGAACATTTTTCATGATGTGAAACAATGGGTTTGTGGTTTAGAACACAGCCTGGAGTTACTGTTGGGGGTAGGGGGGATGAAGTAATAGCTAAGGTTAATGTAGGTCAATAAGAACCAGAAGCTTTTCAGTAAAGACAGGGTGACCAAAGACAAAGACTTTAGTGAGAGGATGAAGGACAAATATCCACTTCAAAACTGTATAGCGGCTGATTTTGAGCACTTGGCTCACGCTTCCTGAACAGAGATTGATAGATGCTGTTGTGTGACTTTAAACTTTCCTGACCACTTCCAGAATCTGTCAATGCACTCAGCAATGCCAGCAGTAACAACACGCCTCCTCAGCCCCAATTTTTCTAATATTAGAAGATTCATGGGAATATGGAATTTTAAATGAAATGCAGGCCATTTATTTTATTCTTTTGCCTTTTGGCAAGTTTGAATTCTCTGTATTTTTGTTGTTGTTTTTTTTAAAGATTATACTTTCACAAACCGAATACAGTTCAGGAGTCCTTTTAGATCCCATTTACACTACTAAGGTGTTATGGAATATAGTTAAAATCTTATTCATACCAATGATTACTTAGACCATGTAGAGCATAAAAATATTTTTAAATTAAATTCTTCTCAGATATGTTAAGAGTTGATGAAAATAAATTTAAGAGGGCCAGCATGTTCTTTCTCCACTTCAAGGACTTAGTACTACTAGTGTACTATCAACTCTTAAGACAAAGGGAACTCCTAGCATACCATGAATTTGATAATAACAATAACAACAGCAACAGCAACAAGAAAGTAGAGGAGGAAGAATAGAAGGAGGAAAATGGGGGAGGAGGAAGAGGAGGAAGAAGAAGGAGGAGGAGAAGGGGAGGAAGAAAAGAAGAAGGAGGAGGAGGAGGCGGAAGAAGAAGTAGAACCAGCTAACGTCTCTTCAGCATGAACCATCCAGACACTGCTCTAAGTGCTCTTTACATGTATTGTTTAATTCTCACAAAAACTCTACTGAAAAATCCTGCTGTTATGCACACAATACAAGAGAGGCTGAGCTACACATAAATTGAGTAATCAGAGATCACATAGCCAATAAGTGGCATACTCAGGAAGGCTACCAATTCTTCAGGTTACCGATAAGGCATTGTTAGTCTCCTTAGATGTTTTGTCAATGTCCCTCAACACTGTTGTTGAGGTCATGGAGCATAGTCACTTCTAGAAGTGATGCCTTACTCAGCACCACTCAATGGCCTGTAGCAGTTATAACCATAACGACCAGAGTGGGGAGATGCAGAAGGGCCTCCACTCGGGGGCGCCTGGGTGGCTCAGTCATTACGCGTCTGCCTTCGGCTCAGGTCATGATCCCAGGGTCCTGGGATCGAGCCCCGCATCGGGCTCCCTGCTCCACGGGAAGCCTGCTTCTCCCTATCCCACTCCCCCTGCTTGTGTTCCCTCTCTCGCTGTGTCTCTCTCTGTCAAATAAATAAAATCTTTAAAAAAAAAAAAAGAAGAAGGGCCTCCACTCAGTATGGGCAGAAGAAAGTGAGCCCACTATAAAAGTATGTTGACAACAGCTTCAAGTAACAGGAGATGGCTTAAAGAATTTGGTAATTGGCATCCACAGAAACACTGATTTGTTTTCGGAGATACTTTTGATGGAGGAAGGGACACAGTCAGTGTTCTTTACATCCATAGCTACAGCCACCAATCACGGAGTCCTTGGGGGTGACAAAGAGCATGGGGAAGAGGTCATTCTTTGAGCCTCTCTATGTACTTGAATGACTACCTCCGTGTCAGTACTTCCACGAATAGAGTGCAAGCTCTTTGAAGGGAGGGAACATCTGATCTTTGACACCAAACACAGTGTCTAGCATTTAACAACCATTCAAATATATTGACCTGACGTTTGAGTAGGAAGAATGATTATATACTCACAGCCAATGAACTGTAATGGATACAAGAAATAATATAGGCTTCGGGGCCCTAGGCTTTGGTGCCGGAAAGAACTGAGTTCAAGTCCAGGCTCTGCCACTTCCTGGCTATGCAATTAGAGAAATAACTTAATCATTCTAAACCTCACTTTTGTTACTCTTACAAAAAGAGTAATTGCAGTGTATATTTCATGGAGATAGATTGAAGATGCAACTATGAAGTAAGAGTTGAGAACATGACTTAGGAACAGACTACATGGGTTTGAATTCTTGGGCAGCCTCTTAATTAGATATATAACTCTAGACAATTTTTTTAGCCTAGCTGTGCCTCAGCTTTCTCATCTGTACAATGTGATAATAATTGTATTTACCTCATGGGGTTTTGTGAGGAGCAAGGTGTCAACACATATAAAATGCTTACAACAATGCCTGGTAAATAGCAAGTCCTATAGCATTCACTATTATAGTTAAGTCACAGAACGCTTTTAAAGCTCAAGGCGCAGGGGCCGGGACAGTGAAAATGCTCAATAAATGGTTGTTATTGTGTACTTTACCAGTAATAGTCAATATTAGCTGGAAGGAGGGGGTGTCTAATGTGAAATGTGAGTGAAGTGTAAATTGCTACAGTGTTGCAACTTAACCAATGCTATTGTCTATTTCCCGTGAGTGACACTCTAAATTAAACTGTTTGCTCATTAAGTGACTATTTCCTGGGATTTTTGAGTCTGTGGTAACATCCAATAGCTCTTCTGGCTAATGTCACATGTTGATTTGTTAGTGGTGATCACTTAGTGATGATCGGTGTTGAACCTTAGCCATGGTACAAATATCCTCTGTGTTTTATGGGCTATATATTTGGAACTTTAGCAATACTTATCAGGGGGCTCTTCCTTAAAGGCACACATTCTGATTTTATTGTGCCCATTTTTCTCAAAAGCAATTTTTTCCTCCAGAGCCAATGCTGGCAGAGGTATTACAGAATCAGAATGGCAGGAGACCTTCAGACCCCACCGAAGAGCCTGTGGGGCCGGAACCTTCTCTCTCCTTCTGTCTTTCATCGGCAGGAGCCATTTACCAGGTCCTTGTTCTCAAAGGACTAACTGGGGCCAGGGCTTGTTCTCAAATGCAGACTCTCCTTTTCGCTCTCACTTCTGTCGGAACAACTCACCCCCGGTTGCTTGTCAGGTGCAGGCTTTTGGCAACCCGGAGACAGGCTCAGTGGAAGCGCATGTTCCCGACCATGGCATAGCCATTGACAGGAAGGCTGGCATGTGTCTCTACTCCGCGGCCAGCCAGGTGATCGCTTCCCCAAAGGTGGGAGCAGGTGCTTCTCCTACGTCTCCACTGTGCCTCTTTTTCTCCAGTCAGGCTGTTTGGTGGGTTGCCCTTTGGTACAATCCACTTAGACAGGGCCTGGCAGACAGTTTATGCCACTCTGGGGCACCTACGAGAGCCAGTTGATCGCCAATCATGCTGGTCTCTTGGCCTGCACAAATCTTTCCCTCAAGCTAGCCCACATTTAAAGGAAGTCCATCAGTAAGAGAATTTAAAAAATACGTGACAGAGTTACGGTCAGAAATACAATCTCCTTTGGGAGGGGAAATATTTTAAAAGTCATTGCCAGTCCTGGAAAACTACATGTGAGTTAACTTGTCAGGGTTACAAGTGTGGCCCTGGACCAGGCCGCCAGGATTTGGCCCTTCCTACTTATGTATCCACTGAGGAAGTGTCTGAAGGGACACAGGTTCCAGGAAATACAGTGGCCTTGCATTGAGGTGTCATCATTCCGCAGCTACTCAGAAAGCAAATTTCCTCCGAGACCACAAGGCAGGGCCCCGACTCCAGGCTTAGGCTGGCTCCTTCAGTGAGGGACATCGTGGAAGAGGGGACACACACTGGCCTGGTGCAAAGTGGGGTCAGAGGAGAGGGTTTACTTGATGAGCTCATGCCCCAGAAAATGAAAACAGGAAGGGTTTGGGATCCAGAGCCTGTAAGAGTCTTGTAAAGTTCTGAGACTTTTATGATGTCCTCACATGGGCGTGCTTTGATCACCCTGACCATTTTTACTGACTGGTTTGTGGAAAAGCTTTCCAAATGAAGGGGCCTTGTGCTTGTGTTCAGGTTTGCAAGGAAGAGGGCTCCTGGGAAGATTCATCCTCCTTAGCCGCTTGGCTGTGTGGTGTGTGGCTCTAAGGGGGAAAACATGGGGGCTGCAGCAGTCTGCAGAGCAAAGCAGAAGGCTTGTAGGGAGGGGTAGAGACCCACGTTCCACAGGAAGGAAGGTGAGTAGAGAGCAGGCCCCTCCCACAGGGGATCTGGCACCCCTGCTGCCTCTCGATCCTTCCTTTTACTCCGTTAGAGCTGCCTTTGTCCCAAGGACCAAGCTATCTTAGCTGTCCAAGAGGCAACTTCACTCTTCTCTTCAGGGAAATTCACTTGACATAAAAGAAATATAGACACATACACATACACCCACACGTATTTATTAAAAATGCATGTCACTGACATAAGCCATTTTCCTTCCCGGGGATAACTGCAATTTCAAAGATTACTAGGTAAGAAGGAATGCTACACTCATGGGACTAGCCCTGGCTGGAGACATTTCAGGCATCAGTTAAAGGTTTCAGGGAAACTATTTTATCTGCAGAGGAATCACAAAGGAAGAGGGGAAAGATGGGTTGGTTTGGTGAATCCACTCTCTAGAAAGTCAAAACTCAGGCCAGTACAAAGCTGTTGTGTTGAGTTTATCCGCAATGCCAATTGATGGATGTTGTTACGGTGACCTTCCTAGGACCCTTCAGATAGTACCGTAGAGGCTTCTTTTCTCTTTTATCTGTAAGGCCAGCCTTGTGTGAAGCTGCGCTGACCATGAAAAACTAAACATCCTTGTCAGATAGTAAATTCCACTAAAGTAGGAACTAGATCCATCCTTGAGCATAAATTCTGAATGTTTAGCTCAGAACTCTGTACCTCACGGTCACTTAATAAATATTTGCTGACTTGTTTACACACTGCTCAGAAAAGATGTGTCCATGAAAATAAGCATACACAGCATTTATCTGTGAGATCTTGGGCCAAGTCTCTAGGCTTTTTGGATGACTGTTTCCTCATCTGTAAAGAATACAGGGCTAAATTTTATTGGGTGCTAACCCTGAACCAGGAATTGAGCAAAGCACTTCACAGTCATGATCTCATTGAGTCCTTGAAACGTTGTCTACAGAGTATGACCTATTATAATTTTACAGTTGGGAAAACTGGCAAAAAGAAGCCTCAGGCCTCTGAGTGGTCACGTGGCAGAGTGACAACCTGAACACAGTTGTCTGGTTCCAGAGTCCACAGTCTACTCACTACCTGTAATGGAAAATAACAAAGATGCCTGTCACTAATTCTTTTATGTACTTACCTAACCTATCTCTGGGGAGTGTCCTCTGCTCTAGGCAGCCCTGGAGCTGTGGTGTGAATTCAGTGGAATGAGGAGAGGAGAGCCTCTCTCATTAGGAATGCTTTTGGCTGCAAATAACAGAACATCCCACTAACAGTGCCCTGTAGGCGGTCGGCTTTCCAGGAGTGGTGATTCTGCTGTGCATGCTTGGGCATTCCCCATCCTAGGAATCTTTGGTTGGAAGGGCTATGCTTTCTCAGCTTCTGCATGAGCTTTGATTCTTCCCCAAATCCATGTGGGCCACCCACGTGAGGCCTTTGTCTGCTTCCCACTGCCCCATGCAAAATGCCTCCTCTTGCGTGGGGGATACAGATGCCCCTTGAGTGGCAGAATTAGAGAGGTCCTGGCTCTTCCTGTAAGAAAACTTCATTTCCTGTAATGCCTGCAGCCCATTTCTGTGAAACCAGGCCATGAGTAACTAACTGGAAGAGCAATGATTTGAGATTTAAAAGATTACTTTTGGTGGAACCCCCTGATAGTTCCCTTCATTATTTAAAATTAACTTTTTTTTCCTTTCAGATGAGCAATTGAAATGGGGAGTGTGGCAATTAAATGTTTGGCTACTGCCATGTATGAGGGTCTTTGTTTTTCATTACTGTGTCTATTTTTTCCTGTTAGGGGATATCCTGAAATGAGGTTGAAATGTCTTGTATACCCACACTTTCTGCTACATTTTTACTGCCAGTGATAATGCTCTCACTGAGGCCCCATCACTTTGTGGACTTGGCAATAGCTTCCTGACTTTTCTCTCCTCTGATCCCTCTGATCTATTCTGTTCCCTACCACCAGATTAATCTTTCTGAAATACTGCTTTCATCACATCATTGCTCTGCTCATGAAACTGTGTGGCTCCTTTCCAGCCCATGAATAAACTCCAGTATGTCCAGCCTCCACCCTCAGGCCCCTGGTGTCCCTCTTTCCCCCTAAATTCCCCAGTGAGAACTCATGTCCCCCATGAGGCAGCTCCTTGCACTGTCCTACCTCCACTCTACTCTCTACTCTCCCTCTCTTAGCTCCTCCTATTCACCTTATTGCCAAAGGCTCTCTTCAACCATGTAGACTCCGCTGGCCAGACTTGCCTTCCTCAGCAATCTCTCCTCCCTACTACTGGATATTCTGTCTTCCTTATTACCCTGAGACATTTTCACAACGTGCGAGGATTGAGCAAATGTTAGATGAGCTTATTACTTATGGCTCCAGGACTTGACTCTACCATTCTCCCTATTTATCGCCCTCAGTAGATCAATGATGCTTGTTATAGTATAATGAACAACTTCTGAGATGGGTTTGAGTCAGACATACTTATGGTAGACATTGTTCGTTGCCCTTCCACTGTCTCCCTTCTACCTTACCAATGAGATCTCTATTTTATTCAGCACAGTAATGTGCCCAGCCGTAGTGGTTTAATCTTAAATATAAGCAAATCAGGACACTCGCGGTTCAAATTCCATTACAGCCAGGAGTGGCTATGTGACACGGTACTGCCGAGTATGGGAGACATCTTTGAGAAGCGTTTTGTTTCCCCATAAAAAGCATAGTGTTTGAAGAGAAAGCTCAGCGATATTGAACCGTTCACTTCTTCTTGCTTTAAATATCATTAGGATGCACGAGACCCATATCGAACATTTTGCAACCATGAGACAAAAAGAGAATGAAAAGTCAACATAACTGAATATAGTAAACAGAAGGACAAGAAGAAGCTGGGTGCTTGGTGTCTTTGTTGAATCACTACGTCAACAGGCAACTACCGCTCAGCTTCCTGTATGTGAGATAATCAAATATCTTTAATCCTTAAGCCTCTGTTAGTTGGATATCCTATTACTTGCAGCTGAAATCATCCCTAACTTGTTCAACTATATTCGTATTTCCAGAGCCCTAAACAATGCATGAATTTAATCAAACACTTTCAACCAGTACAGGAGCAGATGCTGTGATATTTCATAAAAAAGGAAATCTTCAGGAAATTAGCATTGTGTGCATGTGCAGCTGGGTAGATCGCATTTATAAGAGAAAAAAACTTTCAATGACAAATGTTAAAGTGTGAATTCATAGGCATAACAATCAATTCAATAATAAGACATTTGGGGAAGGAAAAACAAAGGAAACAGTAGAAAGAGTCTATTAATCCCACCAACAGGGAAAACCTGCGCTTGGACTCACTTTTTAAAATCACCACGTTTTTAGCTGTGAATAAGGTCCCACTAATATTTATCTCCACTCTTTTGTCTTCATATTTCTTTGAGAAAGCTTCTTCCAAAGCAATATTCCTGACCCTCTTTCCCCCCCTTATGCATTCCTTCCCATGAGAATAGCGAGTTACTGTATAAGAAAGTTTGGAAGAAGGTTCCGGGCCGACTCCAGCCAGCATCTCCCTGGCTTTCCAGGCTCTGGTAGAGCAGCTTGACCTCTGCTAATCCATGCAGTAAGCTTCACGGGTCTTGATCTGCCCTGTATAGGTGATGCCTGCAGTTTGAACAGACAAGTTCAAATCCAAGGGGATATATTAGGAAACTCGATTGTGGTCATTAGTCGAACATAGCTCTCCAATTCAGATTTATTAGTAATTAAGTTGATATTTTGATCTCCATCAGTCTCTCTCTTGTGTCTACTTCTCAGTTGGTTTCAGATATAGGAAGGGAAAAGAGTTTACTATTAGTTGATGACCTGGAATGCTGACCTAGAGCCACGGGTATGGAATTCTTCTGGGAGTGTC
Source organism: Mirounga angustirostris (assembly GCF_029215605.1). Lineage (NCBI taxonomy): Eukaryota > Metazoa > Chordata > Mammalia > Carnivora > Phocidae > Mirounga > Mirounga angustirostris. The sequence goes on along the minus strand of NW_026991722.1, from coordinate 45,934,383 downwards.
AGAAAATCCGATCTTCTCATTTTTGGAATAATAATAACACTACTTTTTCTGATTATTTATTTATTTATTAGTTTATTCAGTGACTTATTTATTGAGTATAATATATGCGCTAGACATGTGCTGAATATACAGTGGTCAGCAAAAATAGACATGACTCATATAATAAATAATCAAATATAAAATTAGATTATTCTGAGTGCTACTAGAGAGGGACAGAAGGTCACTTCCCATGAAAACTGATAATAAGGGGATTTGATTTAACTGGGGAGATAAACAAAGCCTTCTCTGAGGAAGCAATTCTTAATCAGAGGAATGAATTGGTACTAACTTGTTGAAGGGAGAAAGAAAGAATATTCCAGGCACATGCAAAGGCCCTGTGACAAGAAGGAACATGGCAAGTACAGGGGAATTAAAAGAGTCCAGAGCAGATTGAGGAGGAAGAAATAAAGTGAAATTTTAGATGAGGTTAGAGAGACAGGTGGGGGCCAAATCATGCAGAACCTGGAAAGCCACTTTAAGTAAGGAGTTTGGTCTTTATCTTCAGAATGATGTTTTAACTCCCCAGGCCCTTGAGACTCTCCAAATTCCTGCCCTGCGTCTCAGTCCTTCAGCTGCGTTCAGACCACGGGGTACATCAGAATCAACAAGAGGTTTTGTTACAGAAGATTTCTGAGTCTCACCTCAGAGTTTCAGATTCAGCAGATCTGGGGTGGAGCCTGATTATCTGTGATCCTAACAAGGTCCCCTGTGCCACGGCTCCCTCTGTGCCCGCACTTTGAGAACCACTGTTCTAGGGGAAATGCAGCTTTAGATGGGCTTCCTGCCTCTCTGGGATGTGGATAGCATGATTTCTCACTGCCTTGGTGACTTCCCAGTGTCCTTAAACTGATGTTTCTTTTCGTGTGTTGCATATGGCCAGAGAGAGAGTTGTTCTTTACCACCTACTCTTCTGTTGCCAAAAGAAAATCTTCCAAACTAACAATGACGGCTAATACTTACAGAGAAATTTTCGGGTATCACACTGGGGTTGGCATGGCTATTGACTGGGCAACTCTAGGGGGCGTCATTCACATCGTGTTTTATATGACTGGGGGCACAGTATTGGCTGAGGTGTGCAGTGCAGCGGCCCCGCATAGCTGAGCGCTGGGCACAGAACTTGATATGCGTGATTTCACGTATCCCACGAACTTTCTATTATACTTATTTGCAGATGAGCAAACTGACACTTTGAATGAATCACTTTCATTCTGTGGTTGGTCAACGGCTGACACTATTTCTCGATGTGTGGGAAAGAGCCTGCATTAAGCCTCTGAACTTCCCACTATCCCTATCTGTAAAATGGGCACAGTCGTATTTATTCTCCACCTCAGAGCTGGGTAGAGTGAATTAATGAAGCAGGGGCTGAAACTCCTGAGAGTTTTGGGGAGAAGAGAATTAGCTTTCATTATTGCGATCCTGTTCAAGAAAGTGATTTGGTTACGAAGGTATAAACACCTCCAGTTGTTAAGCAAGCAAATGAAGACAACCAACGAAGCAGAGCTAAGGCCAAGGCAGGTGTTTCAAATAGCCCTGCAGAGTGATGGCAAGAGGCAGTCACTTTTCAAATGGCACCCTGCTTTTAAAGACAACAACTTCCCCCACTGAGGCATGTAAGAGCAAGCTTCTCCTCCCCCAGTTTTCCTCCTTCCCTTAGGGACGGCAGGTGTTCAATCCATCCTTCTTTCATTTCTTCTCCTTCCTCAGTGACTAACTACAAAGTGCTAATTTAAAAAGTAGGGATTTGGAGAGCACCTAGATCCTTCAGGCACTGTTATTGCAACATAAAACCCTTTACTTAGAGGTCACAGGTTCAGGTCTAGGCTGGGTCAGTAGTGACCACACGTCTGCTGGCTGGCCATCTGCTGGCTGTTTCACGGTTCATGTGAGATGAATTGGTGGCCTCAGCTCGCCCGCCAGGACACATCAGAACTGGTGCTGCCAGAAATTGGTTGGCAGTTGGCACAGAGGCCAAGACCCCAACTGGAAGCCCTAGCCCTCTGAGGTTCCTTCCTAGAGAATGTGCACATGGGACAAGGGGGAAAGGGCAGGAGTTACCTGGGAGAGAGAGCAAGAATCATTGTCTTATCCTTCCACCTGCTTGACTACAAAGAAGATGCTTCTTTTCAGACCTAGGGAAGGGGTTGACTTCCTGGTTTGTCAGAAGCTTTATCCAGCAGAGAGCAGGTGATTGCCAGTGGTAAATGTGCAGGTAATGTCGTATGGAGGAACACTGCTCTTGCTCTCTTGACTAAAGAGAGGAGCTAGACTGGAGAACATGCAGGAAGGTGATAGGACAGGGAAGAATGGGCAGAAACCTCTAGAAAGGTAGAGACCTCCATTTCTTCTTTGCACGTGTAAACAATCACGTGAGCCTCAGAGATCCAGAGAAGCAAGCAGTCGGATGTCCCGTTGCTTCTCTCTTGCCTGACATTATCCCAGCTGGAATCATGCTCCCTGTAGCAAGGCCAGGTCCCCATCTCCTGCTCTTTTATGTCCCACAGGCTCAATGTCAAGGACTGGTGTGGACACGGACACCCCCTACTCTCCACTGGGTCTAGGCATTCTCAGACTAGTTTTGGCTCAGGAAACAGACCAGAAAAGGGCACTTGAGTTGTTATTTTCAGTTTGAAAGTAGTCGTTTATTAAATGATGAAATTACAAAAAATAATCATGGTAGATACCTTAGTACATCCTTCTAATAATCCTATTGATCTGGTCTTCCCTGTGGCCAGCATCGCCACCTTCTACAAAATGGGTGGTCTTTTTCTTCATTCCCCCTCATGGAGAAGATAATTTGAAGGGCCATAAGAAGTTGTTTGCTTCTTTGAAACGTTTTCCAATAGTATAGACCTCGTGAATCAGATGCTCCATGCAGATGGTGCCGTGTTTACCAAGAGATCATGCAATCAATGTGTTCTCTGTCAGGGCAATTCCCTTCTTGTTGATTTTGCCATATCCACGCTTGTAGATCAATTCATTCACTGACTTCAGGTCTGGGTCCCCCTCAGGCTATATATGGTTCCACAATCCTCAGCATATTGACTGAAGCCTTGTTGAGCTTAACAAAGGTGCCACTGAGGATCTGGCAAAGGTGAAGATGCTACAACACCTTTTGAACCTTTGGGCTCACACCACTGATGGCCCTGCTCCTGATGACAAATACCAGTGTGGTTTCCACAGGTACATAGAAGTTGCCTGTTTTTCTTGCCATCCTCACCATTTGAATCTCCATTCTGTACATCTGCCTATATTCCTTGTGGTAATGCTCAGCTTTTCATAGATAAGCCTTTCGAAGGCTTCATAGATTGCCTTTCGAAGCATCTTTTTGGGCAAACATCTTTCTCAGACGCTTGAACTTCAACTCTGCAAAATTCCTTTGCTTTTTCTTAAGGGTTTCTGGCTCAGCGGGAATCTTCTTTTTCTTCCCTTCTGCACCCTCCTTGGTTCCAGATGGAAAAGAGGGAGGACACTTGAGTCTTAAGTGCCACTTTTTGTTTTTATTTATTACATTATCCATACTATTACCGAAGTCCTCGCCTGAATCCAAGGGCAATTTATTAAGTACCAGGTCCTTTCTGACTTTTGTTGGAGCCCGTGGATCTTTATCACACTGTCAATAGAATCTAATACAGTGGGGTCCAACTTTCAGGGGGCCAGTGTGTGATTGAAGTTGAGGTGGTAGTAGTGAGGGACATGGACCATTCTATCCAGCAGTCTGGTGGTGGAAGAGAAAGACAAGGTGATGGGGTTGGGGGAGGAGTTTGCAGGGAAGTTTGTTAGAATGAGGGAAGAATTGTGCATATATTTTCAGTTTGAGAGATGGTAAAGAAGGAGAATAAAAATGCATGAGACAGAAGGGGAAATACTTTTTAACCAAGCACCGAAGGTAGGTAGAAAGGAAAGGAATCAGCTGCATAGGAAGAGGAGGAATTCCTGAAGATGAGGGTTAGGGGGAAGAAAGGGTGCCATTTTGGATACCCTTAAGACGTGGAGAGGGCGGCCCTGGGCTCTTCATCAACAATGTGCTCTCTTTTCTTTGTGCGGTAGAAGACTCTTCCCTGAGAGCTGGCTGGGAACCTGAGGGATGTGCCAAAGATGCAGGGAAAGGGAAAAGAGGCCCCAGGGGGACAGAAGTGGAGGGCTGCTGGCCAGGCTGGGCTCAGATGGATTTGCACCCTCTATCTGTGTATTAGTATCATCTTTAAAGCCGTCCACCATGGCTTGGCTTTCAGTCATGCAGCGGGGACCAGTGCTCTATATTACAGAAGAAGGTCTGACACGAAAATTGGAGAGAAGGCAGACTATAGAGAATTCCGCCCGATATATACATGGAATGGGGTGGGGGGAGACCAAATGAGATTGTCGAAAAGTTTTCAAAGAACTTTCCAAAAAGCTTTTCTCTGATTTAAGTCAAACAGCATGGAAAATAATAATATGGGGTTCAAGTTCCATTGTCTCTGTTGGGGGTGATGCTTGAAGAAAAAGAAAGTGTGTTCTGTTGTTAGTCATATTTTAATTGGTAACAATGTGAGGCAAAAGTTCAAAACTAAATGCTGGAAATATCTCCCCTCTGGAACATTTAATTAAAATCTGTGGGGGGAAAAGCTTCAAAATGACAGCCAGAGAATAACAACAACAATAGCAAAAGTCCCTGTTAACCCAGATTTGAGGGAGGCAGATGACTTGAAATGAGTCAAATGCATGCGTGTGTGTGTGTGTGTGTGTGTGTGTGTGTGTTTAGGGCGGTGTTGGTGGGGGGCTGGAGTGGTTATCTGGCCACTTCTAGCTAAGACTCAGCCTAGCCTGGATGTTCAGCATTATGAGCCCTGCAAAGGTGTTTCACTCTGACTGAAAGAGTGATGTGGACAGAATTCATCTTTGTCATCTGAAGTCTTGCCTTTTGATGGTCTTTCTTACCCTTTGAAGTTCCTGCTTCCAACCCTTAGGAATATCTGGTATCTTCTCCCATGCCTTCACTCAAACAGGATTTGAAATGCATTCACACTAAGGTAAAAATAACTGAAGATAGAAAAGATCAGTTACTTATCTCAGGAGTATTAGCACTTTAATAAGGCAGGTCTTAGGTAAAATAAATGTTACTGAACTCCAAAATAGCATCACACGGATAAGAGCCTATTCTGCTTATTTATAGAAGGCATTTTGAGACCATCCCACACTCCTGCCAGCAAGAAGCCTATGTGGGATAGCTTATAGAATTACTTGAGTCCTAGAGGGATCTTAGAAATTTTAACATGTTGTATTGATTAAGATGATGTCAAAATCACCATAATAAAAACTGGGGGTTATTGTAGACGAAATGATCTACGAACCCTTAAGCATTTAACATTCCACTTGACAATTTCTCTTTGTCCTCAAAGGAGAAAATTTGTGCCTTACAGGTGGGGTTCAGGTGTGCATACATGTATGAGCACATGCACATCTGTGCTCCACATCACTCCCCCCAAAGTCCCACGCACTCGTGAAGTCGCTCAGTCCTCAAAACCACCCCATGAAGAAGGGACTATTATCTCAACATTATGAAAAAAATAGGGAGCCAAGACATAGAGAACTTGAGTGAGTTGCCCAAGCACAAGCAGCATGCCGGTGGTGCAGCTGGGATTTGAACGCCTGGATTTGTCGAGGGTACAGTATCTTGGCTCTAACCACTCTGCAAGCTGGCTTTGAAAAACTTGAGGTGAACTTCACAGAAGCAGTTGTTTCTGAATAGGTGCTGAAGAATGGGGCTTCCAGGTTGGAATGGGGAAGGTAGGGTCTGGTCAGTCTGCCACATACGTGACATAGCATGGTAGAATTGGCGGATGCAGTACCTCAGGAAGGTGGGCAGCATCGGCTGGACGTGAAGGGGATAATGCATCCCCATTAGCCCATGGCAGTCTGGGTTCTCATCTATTTTCCCAGCATAATTGCAATGGCGGTTGCTTTTACTCTCAAGAGAATTTGAGTTTGGCTGGTGCTAAGTGATGCCCTCACCTGTGGAGGCCTATTCCCGTAGAACCTTGAACAGCCTGCTGCAGAGGTTGCATTTTATTCTGTGAAGTGGAAAAACATGTTTGGTGCCCAGAATTGCTTGGGGGAAAGGACAGGAGTGGCAGAACAGAGACTTGTCCTTAAGGTACTAAAGGACCTACTTTGTAGGATTGTTGAGAAAAATGAAATTAAGTGGGTTGAGAACAGCATGGTATGTATCAAATGCTCAGTACATACTAGTCCTCTTATCCCTCTTTTTCCCCCCTCCTTTTTCTCTTTGTCCTCTTCCTCCTGATTCCACCCTCCTCTTTTCCTCCTCCTTCTCATTTTTCTTCTTCTCTTGGTCATTACTGGGAGCCACAACCAGCCCCGCTTTCTCTTCTGCAAATCCTTCCTCCAATCTTCTCCTGCCTGGCCTCTTTCCTTCATCAGTCAGCAGGGTCTGTGAGCTTTCAGATGGGCAAGTCTAGGGTAAGGATGGTGAACACAGCCTAAGAATAGAATCCAAGGAGCACCTTGAGGTAGTTGGGAGGTGGGGAGGCAACGTGAAGTGTGAAGATTTCCCTAGACCCTGATTTTTGAATTTTAAGAGCTCAGCACACTCAGCTGAAGGCTGTTACATTGGCTGCTTATTCAACCTCATCCTGGCAGTAGGAGGAAAAAAGCCCAACAACCACTGAAAGCCCACATTTTAATGCTCACAGCTGGGAATCTGGTCAGGGTCATGTTACCAATATAAACAGCACAAAGCCGGCAGTCTAATACTAATATCTAATAGATCGAGTATCACACATCAGCATCACACATCAAACACAGACTGCTTTTGAAGCAGATATCAAATAATGTTTCCACTCTTGATTATGCTCCCTTTGTTCTAGGGCAGTAAAAAAAGACATGAGTGAAGAGTCCCTGGTCACATTATTTGGGGAGTTGGTAACAGCAGGGCAAACAGTGAGTAAGGGAAGGGCTGGAAAAATGTTATTATTTATTAAGCACCATCCGTGCACCAGGGACATGGTATAACATTACATTAACCCTGCCAACAGGCTTGTGAGCAGGGATTATTATGCCCATTTTATAGGTGGGGAAGCCATACCCAGAGATGACATAGTTGACCGTCCTACCAACACTCAGTACTAGAGCTGGGATCCAGATACAAGCGCTTCATAAGAACAGCCCTGTTTTTGTTTTGTTTTGGTTTGGTTTTTGGGGTTTTTTTTTGCAAGGAATGATACCCTCGTGACATTAAATGTATATCCAGAGATAATTGCATTGTTTCAGGTTCCTGACCTTGGAGCTCCTTATGGCTTATATTCAGTTGTTAGGAGGGACACAGGCACCATGAGTGAAAAATGTTGAGAGGAGCCATGTAGCCAGACACGTGTGGCTAAGGTGGGAAACCTGGCAGAAGTCAGATCCTAAGCAAAGTGAATAAGCAAGCCATGAGAGTATAATGGAGACTGATAGGTACTACGGAGAAAAATAAAACAGGAAAGGGTTAGGGAGTTTGGGGAGAAGCTTTATTTTATTTGAAATTAATTAATAGTAGGATTTTAAGTGGAACTCTGGTGTCCCACAGGCTTCTTTCAGGCCTGGAACCTCATGGATGCTGCAGAGTAAAGTGGGTTTGAATTCTGCTTCTACTTGCAAGCTGTCTGACCTTGGGCGATGTGTACAAGCCTTTGTTTCCTCGGCTCTTCCAGGGAGTCAGGGTTCGGTGAGTTACTGCACGGCGGTCCTCAGAGTGCCCGGTGTACGCGGTCTACCTTCAAAGAGCACGGGCCCTCATTACCATTTTTACGATTCCACTTGTCCAGCTCCCCGCAGTGACGTTAGTGGCCCACCCGCAGCTCTGGTTGTTATTCTCTCATGGCTTTAGAAGGGGATATCCCCTCGCCCCGTCATTTGTCCACATTTGGAACTCAGTTGAACTTGACTTTGACTCAGAGCCTCCTCTTCCTTTGTCTTTCATTCTCTGGCTGGTAGGCTCCCCCACTGTGTGTCCTGATTATTTCAGAACTTCTCTTCCAGCCATCCTATCTCTCACTCTGCTCTTGGAGCCCACACGTGCAAATATACACACACTCCACAAACACAACACACACCACACGTAAACCATAGGGAATCAGAAAGGAGTTCCCTCAAGTTCTTGCCAGTAGATCTATAAGCACCCCTGAGTCTGTCCATCTCTCTCCTCTTTGCCCCCAGGAAAGTCAGGGGAAGGGTGCCTCCTGCTGAGGACAGTCCTGTCTCTCCCCCCCCCCCCGCCGCACTCGGAATCCCACCTCTTCTTACTTCTGACAAACCTTATACAACTACTTCTCTTATTTTCTTTCCAGGATTATTCCTACATACAAGTTCAAATTTAAACAGATCCCCCACTCATCTTTGTCTTCTTGTTTTCCAACAAATGTCTCAGCACCCATGTCAACACTTCACTTCTCCAATCTCCCCGCCTCTCCACTCAGCACTTGACCCCACTGCCCTCGCAGAGTCACCAGTGACTCGCATTTTGCTAATTCCAATGTATACCGTTCAGTAGCGACCAACCTACTTGACCACTCTTTCCTTCCAGAAAAACATGCTTTCCTTGATTCTAGTTTCCTGATCTTCTATTTCTCTGGTTGCTTCTCAGTCCCCTTTGCCAGCTTGTCTTCTCCCTTAGGAAATTTTAATATATTTTTTAATCTGCCCACTTCTCTCTCCCTCCACGGCTACCATCCCAGTCCAAAGCATTGACTTCTTCCACCTTGACTGTTCAATAGGCTTCTGAATACTCTTGGCAGGACTTCTCTTCATATGCCTGCACTGCAGAGACCACCCTCATACCTGCACTCCTTTACTGGCCTCCCCGTTCACCAAGAATAAAATACTGTCATAGTAATTGTCCTTATCATGGCCCAGAAACCTCTGCATGTTCTCCATGGCCTCCCTCTCCAGTTTTGTCTTATACCCTTTATGCCTCATTTTCTGCTCCTGATACACTGGCTTTCTCGTTGTCCCTCAAGTGATCATGTTTTTTTGTTTTGTTTTCGTTTTTGTTTTTTTCCAGCATCAAGACCTTTGGGTGAGCTCATCCTTTGGTCTGAATGTTCCTGCCCCATTCTTTGCTGAACTCCTGCTTATCCTTCAGAAACAAAACTTCCCTAGGAAATTTTCCCAGAACGTCAGAGAACTAGGTCGAGTCTTTCTGTTACAGGCTCTTCTGGTATCTTGTTCTTCTCCTTCATAATAGTTATTACAATTGACCATTTGTGTCGTTTGGGGTCTAACCTCTCTCTCTGCTGCTTGTTTGTAAGTCCGTGAAGACATATTTAAGTGTCTCCATTTCACCACGGTGCTTGCAGCATCTAGAACAGTACCTGGACCATGTGGAATAAATGAATGAGAGGAAAAACCAACTTTAGTTTTCAAAACCATTATTCCCAAGGTAGACCTGTAAAGCTGTTGTACTTAACATCCGTGTACTTCTAAGAGTTAAACTCAGAGCTCCTGCCTTCCCAATCCCTTCATCATCTCAACTTCCTTTTCCCATTGAGTTCAGGACTCTATCCAGATATCTACCATCACCACCACTTCTTCAAGCCCTGTTTTGAGTGCTTCCTTCCCAAACGTTCTCTGGTTCTCATCTTCCACATTTCAGCTATTGGTGTCACCATTTCCTTTACTTCTTTAAAGTCAAAACTAGGAAACTTAAAAAAGAGCACTTAGAGTTCTTTTTAAAAAAGATTTTATTTATTTATTTAGAGAGAGAGCAAGAGAGAGAGCGTGAGTGGGGGGAGGGGCAGAGGAAAAGGGAATGAGGGAATCCCAAGCAGACTCCTGCGGAGGGCAGAGCCCAATGCAGGGTTTGATCTCTCAACCCTAAGATCATGACCTGAGCCAAAATCAAGAATTGGATGCTCAACTGACTGAGCCACCTTGGCACCCCTAGAGTTCTTTTTTTTACTATAAAAGTATTATATGTTCATGGTAGAAATTTGAAAAATATATTTATTTAAAAAAAAAACAAGAAAATAAAAATCGACTGTTTGTCTAACCAGCAAATTGTAACTATTTTGGTATATACTATTTCCAACTCTTTCTATGCATACACATACATTATTTTAAAAGTGTGGCTGGGTTCTGCCTTCTTTTAAGTTAACATTTTTATTATGGGAATTTTCAAATAGAGAGAACTATATAATTAATACTTATTAACATTTTGTCATTTTTGTTTTATCTAATTGTCTTTATTTTTGAGTACTGTAAAGCAAATTCCCTATAACACTCCTGTATGTATCCCTAACAATAAAAGCTTTTTAAAACCATAACTAAACTGTCATTATCATACCTAACAAAATTAACAATAAATACTCAATTTCATGGTATAATTAGACCATGTTTGGTTTTCTCTGATTGTATCAAAAATATCTTTTTACAGTTAGCTTGTATGAATTAGAATCCAAAATCTACATATTATTTATATACACAGATTTTTAAAAATTAAGAACATATCTTGCAAGCTGTTTATAATCTGCTTTTTTAACTTAAGAATATGTTATGCACATTTTCCCATGTATTAAAGATTTTTCTTCACTGATTCTAATGTCTATATAATATTCCATACTTTTTATATCCAACATCTTATTATTGGACATGTAGATTATTTTCAATTATATCACTTATGACTAAGGCTTTGATGTATATACATGAGACATGACTCATGAAAAGTAGAGAAAACCTAAGCCCAAGATGAATAAAAATATTTATAATATTTTTGATATTGCCAAATTGCTCTCCAGAAAGGATATACCATTTACCTTCCCATATACAGTGTATTCCCTGCAGACACTAGGTATTATAATTGAACAATTATCATTATTTTTGCCCAAATCAATAGGCAAAAATAATATCTTGTTTTTTTTTTTTAAATTTTGCATACTTTAGTGTGGTTAAATATGGCTTCACATGTTCAATAGACTTTTAGATTTCTGTGGAAATTTTCCTATTCATGTTCTTTGTCCATTTTTCTAATTTGTTCTATTTTACTATTGATTTGTGAGGCTTTCTTTTCCTTTTTATTTATTTTTTTTGGTAAATTTTACCAAGGTTATGCTATGAATGTTGCAAGTATTGTGTTTTGGAGTTTGCTGTTTGCCCTTCTAGACTTATGTTTTATTTTATCCTGTCCTACATATCCTTAGCCGATTCTAATTTATAATTTCTCAATGTGTCAATTCCTCTTTCAAATCACAAGGTTGTGACTCTAACCGAACTTATCAACAGCTCTTCCCTCTGACTGATTTTTTTTAAAAAGCTCCATTCTCTTTCCTAGTTCATTGTGAAGGCTGCTGCCTAATGAATATTTCTATAGCCACTCCTCCATCCATGACTTGACAAATGGCTTTTTATTGCATAGCAGATGAAACCTAAACTCCTCAGCCCAGTATTTAGTAACATCCACAGTTTAACTTAAACTCTCTGTTCTAAACTTATTTCCAATTCATTTTGCACAGGAGCCATCCAGCAGCCTGAATGATGTTCTCACTCTTCCCATCAGACAACTCTTCTGACCATGTTCTTGCTCGCCCTCCTTTCAAAGCCCACTAAAGTCCAAACCTCTCCATCTTCAAGGTCCATCCTCCAGTCTGATATGCTCTGTGACATCTGCTGGGAGTTGCCTCAACCCAGGGATCTCTTCTTCCTCTCTTTGCAAATACTTACTCTTAGCTCTATATGTCTTTTAGCATCTCCTAGTTCCTCAACTATTTAATTTTGGTTTTCTCAAAAAAATTGTGATTCCTTTTATGAGAGCAGATGCTGTGTCATCTTGTTTTGAGTCTTCTGATGTTCATGTGGTCGACCCAGGTCTGGACACCTATTAGCACCAAATTTATGATGACTTAACTCTAAATGGGAGGATGACGCTGTTCACCCACCTAGGGTAGAACAGGTACTTTGAAATCATTTTCCCTGGTAGTGATAAAAATGGTCGCAGAACATCTAGGATCTTTAACCCCACCTTCCTTTTGACTCGTTTCATAAAGGTAAACCACGAGTGATTGAAGTACCTCTTCATTCAGTGGGAGTGGAATGGAATTTTCATTTGTACTCAAAGTAATGGACTCACTGGAAACAATTTAGGGATCTCAGTGGATGGGCCTGCTGTATGGAAAGGCAACCAACAGATGGGGAGTGTCCCTATCTTAGTCAGGGGAGGGGAAAATATGAGATTCATTCTGTTTCTTTAAAAAGCTGAATGATAAACTCAAGACAATGTTCACAGAAGCTGTATTTCCATTTTTAGGAAAAAAAAACAAACAAACAAGACAGATGAACTCAACCTTCACGTTAAACACACAGGTAAAAAGAGAATCCATGGGGGCCTGGGTGGCTCAGTTGGTTAAGCGACTGCCTTCGGCTCAGGTCATGATCCTGGAGTCCCAGGATTGAGTCCCGCATTGGGCTCCCTGCTCGGCAGGGAGTCTGCTTCTCCCTCTGACCCTCCCCCCTCTCATGCTCTCTCTATCTCATTCTCTCTCAAATGAATAAATAAAATCTTTTAAAAAATAAATAAATAAATAAAAGAGAATCCATTTGTTTATGCTCACGTCAGAGGAGAACATTGAAAGTCAAGGGTATATGTCCAGTGGTTTTGCAAAGAGGTGCCTCCTGGGGACCATGACAATCAATGTTACCCATGGAAATTCATTGTCTTTGCTATAGTGAAGGACAAATCATCTCCCACTGGTCTGCTTTTCAAGATTCCATGATGAACTCTACTCCTGGAAATGTCTGAATCAAAACAGAATTTTAAGAACTCTAAATAAAAACTTAAAGTATGAGATAATTGCCCTGGCTGTATGGCAGGTTTTCCAAGCAATTATTAGAATGGCATATATTATCACAGTGCATGTTGTTTTGTTCACTGGTATATCCTTTTACTTTAAAAAGTGCCTAGCAGTTATTAGGTGCCCAATAAATATTTTTTGAGTTTAAATGAGTTGAAGTATTCCCAAATTCTTGGTCCTATGGTTGGGTGGGTATATGTACATATGTATATTAAAGGAGAGAAATAAAAAGAAAAAGCATGTGCCTGCTCCCTGTGCTATAATGTTCCAAATAATAACATACTGATAATAATAGTGGTTTTCCACTCACAAAGTTCTTTTACCACCCATCCACTCATTCAGTGGCTATTTATTGGTCACGGATTATGTATCAGGCACTGTCTATATGTGTTTACCCTCTAGGAAAAATAGGCAAAGAAACAGACCAATACAAAGCACGTGTCAGATGCAGTGGTATTCAAAGGCGGCTTAAGAAGGACAGCCACGCCAGTCACAGGGGTTTGGGATGGTTTCCCCCAGGAGGGGTGTGCAAGCTAAGACTGGGGGATAGAGGCCTCACTCAAGGGACTGGCCCAGAGGGAAAAAGAAAGAAATATGCCTGCTCTAGAGCCTGTCTAAAAAAGATCCTCATCCTGGTCTTCCTCAAGCATCTGTCTCCACCTGCTCCCAGCTGGTGAAGATGGGGCTGGTCCATCATGGGATAAGTGGATCCCAGATAAACTGTTGACACCCTTGCTGATGTGGTGCTCCCATCCCTGGGCAGGGAGGTGCACCTGATGAGTGTCGTTCCTCATGTAAGTAGTCTGTCATCACCTCCCTACAGGTGGCTTCCCAAAAGCCCAGTCCAAAAGCCATGCCCTCAGGACTCTGCTGTGTACTGGCGAGCATATCCTGCCCAAGCACCACCCCTTGGGGTCTTGGTCACCCTGCTGCTGTCACTTCTTCAAATATATCATTTACTCCCTGCCCCAGTCTCCTGAGTAACTGCAAGCAGACCAGTTGTCACTGGGGGGACGCCCATCCTTTTCTCTATTTCTGGAAGAATGGGGAGAATAATGTACTGTGTAGAGCTCATTCCCCTGAACTCAAGGGGCCCAGAGTTCTTTCCCGAGCTCCTCTCCTCTCGGGGGCCGGTTGAAGCTCTCTGGTTCCCTCTTGTCTCAGCTTGCATCTGGAGGATCAACTCCATGAGTATTGTATGTGGGCCCTGATTCACTGTCTGTGGAATCAAGAATGTATTATAATGAAGGCCATTATTGAGTACTGACCATGTGCCAGGGATTTTGCAATCATGATCTCTAATGCTATCAACAGCTCTGCAAAGTAATTACCAGTATTAGGCGAGAAAACTGAGACTCAAAGAAGTTTAATAATGTGCCCAGGGTTGTAGTAAGGTGTAGACTTAGGTTTCAAATTCTGGTGCATCTCTCTTCAAAGCTATGGTCTTTCTAGAATGTCATGTGACTGCCCATCCACCCCATCAGATTCCTAATGCCTTATTTCCCAGGCAATCCTCCAATGGAAACTATCACTTATTACAACATCTGTCCTCCTTTAGTGGCAGGAAAGAGGTTTCTATCTCCAGATTGTCTTATACAGCCCCTGATGCACAGTGCCTACCCCTCCAGGACACTGGGGCACACTCTCGCATGGTCAGCGTCTCCTCCCACCTCCTAACTCTTAGAAACAGTGGCAGATTATAGCTTTGTAATGCCTATAAACCCTTGGGATTATTATTAAATAGTTGTGATACACTAGCCACTAGGAATGCAAAGAGATAAACTCCACCCTCAAGTCCAGTAAGAGAGCCAGACTCAGGGTCAAATAATGGCAATGTAATCTCAAAAATGCAACAGTTGGATTATGTATAAGGGACAGTGATAAGAGAAAGGCAAGACCAACTCTGCTTAAGGGAGTCTGGGAGAATTCACTAGGAAGGTGATGCTTAGGTGGGCCATGAGGTATGAGTAGGAGTTTGGTGGGCACCTAAGGGAGGGACAGGACATTGGAGACAGAGAGAGTTAGAGTCACTCTCAGGGTCCTATCCTGGCTGGGCCAACATCACTTGCCTGTGCAAGGGTAAGACACTTGGCCCCTCCCTCTTGGTCTCAGTCTCCCCTTTACAGGGAAGACATGTTGCAGAAGCTACCCACGGCCTTCAATAAATAAGATCCTTTTCGGATGAACATGTGATGCTACAGCAGAAAAACCTGGGTGAGTGTTCTTGCTTCCTCAGATGAGCATGAAACTCCTTAGTCTTAACGCTCTCTGCAGTGGGAAGGGCGTTCACCCTTTCAAGCCTCTGGGAGTCCGTTCAGTAAAGGAGCTGTGTGAGTGGTGGTGAGATTCAGTCACAGCTGACCGTTGCCATGGGTTCTGCACTTGTTCTAAGGACACATGGGCACCCAGGCCACCCAGCAGTCAGCTAGGAGAAAAGGGGCAAGTTGTCTTTCCCTCTCTTCCTCTGTTACAGGGATTCTGTGAATGATGAATGTGGGAAATGTAGCCAGGCAAAAAGAAGCATAATTTAACGTTTTTAAGTAACATTTCTGTATCTAATTACAAAAGTAACACATAGCCATTGTAGGAAAGATTGAAAAGTAGCAGGGAAGAGAATGGTACTGGTTAGTCCTTTTTTTTTTTTTAAGATTTTATTTATTTATTTGACAGAGAGAGACACAGTGAGAGAGGGAACACAAGCAGGCGGAGTGGGAGAGGGAGAAGCAGGCTTCCCGTTGAGCAGGGAGCCCGATGCAGGGCTCAGTCCCAGGACCCTGGGATCATGACCTGAGCTGAAGGCAGACGCTTAACGACTGAGCCACCCAGGTGACCCTGGTTAGTCCTTTCTAAGAACTAGTTATGTCATTATTCTGTCCTTCATGCATGTGTCTTAGAAAACTAGACAGAGAGTAACAGTACACTCCACATACTTTTTGTAGCCTATCTTTTTCACTGACTAGTGTGATGAAACATATCCTTAGCACTCATCTGGTGTATTATTTTTAATGGCTTCATAATATTCTCTACATTATATGCTTATTCGTGATATATTTAAGCAACCTTCTATCACTGAGCATGGAGATTATTTTTTTTTTCCAACCATAAACAACACTGTGATGAACATCTTGTGGCTGAGTCTTTGTGCACATAAATGATTACTCTAAACCCAGAAAGGGTGTTAACCAGGCAGACTGGATTTAGCAATAAGCCTTCTGTGAGGCTGCGTGGACAGCAGCTTTGTTTACAAGGAGTTGCCTCCCCAATTTCCTGGCCAACCCGAGATCTCATGGTGGGATGGGACTGTCAGAGGAAGAGAGGGTCCTCAGCAATTTTTAATGGCACCAGTCTTCTGTTCAGTGTTTTGGAAAATTAAAAATAGACTCCCATCGGCTGCATCTTTGGTCTAAAATCTATTGTGGGTGGATTTTGGAATTGGCTCTTGAAGGACAGAGCAAAACATAGTCCTCCAGGATGTGTGCACTTGGTAGAGAAAGGGCCTTGAAAGTCCTGTGTGGAGGTGGATTCTCAGCACGCCAGACTCGGCAAGGTGACCTCATAGGTCCTTCCCATCTGTAATTCCTGTGATTAGGGGATTGGGTTTTAGAGTGTGACCAGACTCAGAACACAAACATGTAACAATGAAAGCAGCCCCTGTGAAGTTACGGGCATGTCCTCCTTCTCTACACTTTCAGCCTGAAATCCACCTCTGTTCTTCCTGATGTTTGGGGTGGGCTGCCTCCCTTCCTTGGTCTCCTTGGCTGTGGGAAGCTCTGTTTTGACATGCTAGAGAAGCACATGCTAAAAGCACATGCTAGAGCCCACTCTGTGCAAGTGATAGAGCTTCCCCCTGGAGTCCTGCGAGTTTGCAACTGAGGGGATGAAGCCACACCCCACTGCCACCATCTTTTACTAACTGGTTTCCCATATAACCAGGGCAGGTGGGATGGGTTCACAGTCTTCCTGCTTCTCTTTGGAGGCTTGATAATGGGGTCCTCAGGTTTTGGGGGGTTTTTTGTTTGTTTTCACTTGGAATGAAAATATTTGGCCCCGAAGGCACACAAATAAGGGTTGCTACAGGGCTGGCCTGCATTTGGCCAAACCTCATTCAACACACATTCATTATTAGAATGGGCTACATTCATCTGCCTATCACTAAAATCTTTGAAAGCAAGAATCCTTATCTAACTTGTTTACAGCTATATCCTCAGGCATGTAGTATGCCCTCAATAGATATTTATTGACTGAATGAATGAAGTACCCCCTATGGCAAGCTACTGTGCTAAATGCCAGGAAAGCAACATGGTATCATGGAAAGGCCATTGGATTTGTGGTCTTACGGTTCTGGGTTCCGATCTACAGTCTGGCCTCCATTTCCTCTTCTGAAAAATGGGACTCAACGATGCCCACCTCTTATGGAGGTTGCAATGATTAAATCTGTCCATCAAATGCCTAGCCCGGCACCAAGATGCAGCAGGTCCTGAGTGAGTCCTTATCATGCTTCTCCTTCTGTGCATTCTGGACGGTGCATCTCCCCGAGGACCGAGCCAGGCTGGGAAGATGCTGGAGAAGGGAGGGCTGGCTGTTTCTGTTCTGCTGTCGCTCCCTTGTACCTGGTGGAGGAAACTGGCTGTGCCTACACTAAGTCATCAATCTCTTTTCCGGCCCCACACCTGGAACTGGGAACTGGAAAGCATCCGCTCCAGCGGCAGCTGGTTCATCTTACAGCTACAGCCCAGACACACAGAGAATTTAGAAAAGAGAGGAGAAGGAGATTTTTGTCCTTCTCCATGAAAAAAGAGTAAAACCTCACTTTTATTATGTACACTGGCGCATTGGTTTGGCAACTGACATAGTCCTTTCATAGCATTGCTCTGCATAAGTCCACGTGATTCCAACTTACGGTACACTTACGAGTTTGATTATATTTAAAAGTCAAAGATGGAAGATGTCCATTGTCCACAGCAGAGAAGGATAAGCAGTGGCATGAATCATGATTCTTTGTACACTTACATCCCCCAAACTAATTGCTTATATGCTTAAATAAAAGACTCCACGTCGAGTACCAGTCATTAGCAAATGCAAGCTGATTACATTTCAGAAGAATGTCTGAACTTCCCAAGCCTTATATTTCACACCAGAAACCAAAGCTGAAATATTTTCATGTGGTAACACTTTTGATAGAGGCAAAATAATTTAAACAAATAATTAGCCTTGAGAATAAAAGTGTACACAAAAGCACAATTAATGAATTTACTAATTGTTCTTCCCTGCTGTGGACATTGCTCAAAGTTGAATTTTAAGCTATTATATAAATATAAACTACTGTACCAAGCCACAAAAATGGATGACTCACCATTAGTCATTAATGTTGCCTTAAAAACAAACTTGAGCTCTTAGAAAATGCGTTCACCTAGGCAGACATTATTTTGAAAATAAAGCAAGTCTTAGATGATAAACTGTTCTTCGAGTCTTTGGGAAAACACACACACACACACACACAAGAGATTTGTGGGTTTTAATGCCCTATATAAAATATCAGACAAGCAACATTTACCTTATTTGAAATTCTCCATTAGCTGAATAGGAATGAATTTGGTCTGTCCTGTCCACGTGGTCAAATGAGTCCGCGGTCCTTCTCTATCACGCTCCTTACTGAAATGGAATCAAAATGTGAACTAAAGTGCCTTTTGTGTTTGATATTCTCTGTATGTGATTGGCGGCAGCTTCCTTCTCCTCTCCATCTTTCTCCTTTTCAAATTCATCTTGTCCTCCTCCTTTAATTCCCAGAGAAATAGTGTTTTCTAGATTTGCCTAGAAGGCTGCAAGCTCTAGAAACTGTTCTCATGTTTTTCCATGAACTAAAGTGGGGGAGAAATGAACAGAGGGATATGTGCAGGTTAGATAAACTCTTGGCAGAACTGGTGGTGTTTCCTTAACCAGAACAACAACAGTAAAAGATCTTTGTATCCCTTAGGTGGTTGTTTTTAAATACGGTTCCAAAAGATTGCTATTTCTAATTTTTATATTTTATATTAAATAACAGGACAGCACTTACCTATAAACAATGTGCATTAAAGTAAACCTACGTGTATAAAGAATTGATCATTTACATCTCTAACTTTGGCATCTTAAGAGATCACATATGGCTTGACAGCAATTCATAAAGTGGAACATTCAGACACCCATCTTATGGTGGGGTTTTCTTTCTTCTCCTTGACACTCTACAATGTGATTGATTGATCTATAACATTATGGTCTGATCTTAATAGGGACAACTGCAAATAATTTAAGAAGCCCTAGGATTCTGGAAGGGCTCACAGTGATGGGATATTCTAAGGATAAGAAAAGGAGGTGAATGGTTTGACAATAGGGTTCAAGGGCTAAAACGTCTTTGGAAACTGCTCTATGGTATTCCGCTGGGTGGGAAGGCATAGGCTGTGGAGAAGCAGGGAATGGGAGGGGGAGGAGGAGTGGTGACAGCAGTGTCTTTTCTCCAGCCAGAGCAAATGTCCATAATATCCAATGTGTCCTGTTTCTAGGACAGTGGCCTGGTTCTATGGTGTGGCTAGGGCGGGGGCGGGTGGCAGTGTGGTGATGTCATCTTAGGGGTTTCATGCAGGGTCCTCTCTCCCCACCAACATTAGGTTTATATAAAACTCTGTCCGCCTCCCCTCCCCATCCTGCCCTCACTCGACTGAGCGTGGAGGGGAGGAGACTGAAGGGAAAGAGGGGTGCCCAGGAGGGGGCCTCTGGCCACTCAGGTTGTCTTTACTGGTGGTAGCGTCAATGAGGTCATGATCTCTTCAATTTTGTCCAGACAGTACATTTCTGATGATTTGGGTAATTTCAGCAGGAAAGAAGGCCGTGCCTATGTGTGTGGGAGGAGGTGGAGAGAGGGAGGGAGAGGGCGGTCAGGGAGGGGATCTGACTTTGAGGGGACAAAGGACACAGAATAAAGATGGGAGAAGCAGGCAAGCCAAGGTATTTTTCCATCTTTACATTTTGCCCAGGGCCATCCGAGTCCACCAGTGCAAGCCCCGGCTCCCCTGAGACCTACTGGAGAGAAATTTCTACAGGCAGAAAATCTAAGCAATGAGGGCTCTTCTCCACCAGGCACAGCCAGGGAATGCACCTGCTGCAGAGGTGCCCAATGGGAGGAACAAGTCCTGGGGGCTCGGCTGGGACAGTCAGCCTCAAAGTCGGTGCAGGGGTTGTGTTTGCTGTTATCTGATGACTCCTTTACCGCTGAGTTCTGTACTCAGGATCCCAGAGGAATGACTGGGTGTCTCCGACCTGCACTTGGACCCTGGCTCAGTCATCTCCCACCTGTGTGACCTTGGGACAGAGTTTTTGACCTTTCCATATCTCAGTGTCCTCCTCTGTAAAGTGGGGATGGTAATAGGACCTACCTTATAGACCTGCTGTAAAGATTAAATGAGATAATCAATAGAAAGCACTAGAACAGTGTCTGGTACCAAGTGTCATAAATGTTAGCTAAAATCCCAATTGCTTTTCCCTCCAAAGAGTGCAAAATTCACCCCTGTATCCAAGAGAAGAACGAATCAGAACTGCTTTGAGTTTGTTTTTTGTTTTTTTTTCCCCTGGAATGGTTTCCAGAATGATTTGGCTTCTGGAGAGGGAATTATAAGGCAGCTGAACTTCTCTCGTTCTGTCTTCGACTCATTATTGTGCAGGAGTAACACAGGTTAATCGCATAGCTAATTAAGAGATAACATTAATGGAATCTGAGTTTGTGCCCTGATAAAGCTGAGCCCTGGCAGATAAATGCTGAGGTGGAGCCAAGCCATTTATTTGAGGAGCAGCAGGGTTCCTATCAGGGCACCAACTCCGGTTCCATTAAAGTTATTGATATTACACCCCGATCTAAAACTGTAAGAAAATTCAATGCGTCTTTTTTTTTTCTGTTTCTTTCTTCTGGGGCAGCCCAGCATTAGCAGTACCGGCTGAACAAATGCAAGGGTAGCTAGGTAATATGAGCCCCTATAATTGAACAACGCATTTCATAATGAATTACCAAATACATGAATGAATGAACATAAAGAAATTCATTCAGAACAAACGCTGCTACAATTAATATGCCGCCATGTGCTGAGGAACGTTGACAGGGCACCCAGCAGAACCGGTCCCTCCCCGCATTGATCAGTTGTTTTTTTCAGGGCTTTGCCCCGGAGCAAATCAATGACGGACCTAAAGTACTATTTCTATATTTCTCCTTGTCTCTGTGCAGTGAACCCGATGAAAGCATTTTGGAGATTTCCTCTCCTCCTCGATTTAATAAATTCTCTCATGGCTTCTTTAATTGTTGCTTTTTAAATTTAATTTATTATTATTATTTTTTACCTTTCTTGGGGAGTGATGATCAATTACTACATTCAGCAAGCGGATGGCTGACAAATTCTATTTGACATAATGCAACCATGATTTAAAGGAAGAGCCATCATGCTAACTACATGGCTGCTTCAGGAGGAGCGATGGGGCTTTGCACCAGACCCTCCGTAAAACTGGGGTGTTCTGCAATTAGCCAAGTGCGTTTCTGAGAGCCAGCGACAGTTTAAAAGATAGCCTGATCCTGGCTCAGGACGACAATGGCTGCAGAACGCTGTCATCGCTGGTCATGGATTTAGTGACATCCTCAAAACTCCCTGCATACAGGCTGTCGCTGCCCGTTGCCTCTGCCCCCTAAAACCCCCACTGGGGTGAACGCCCTTCAGAGTCAATATGCTCCGTCAAAGGCTTCAGACCGGGTGAAGGGCACCAGCCCCTGAAGCCATGTGACTTCACTTGGCATTCCTGTGCCGAGAATGTTAAATCCCAATTCCATAATGAGAGGTACACCGTGGGGCTGTCTGAGAATCACACATCAGTAAGAAACGGCCTCCTCTCCAATAGAGGCATAACTAGAAGTCCGTCTCAGCTGTGTCCGAATGCCAGCTAGAGCACCGAGACACTCCACAAAGGGCAGTTCCTCTTATTACGGTAGCTGGGATTGCCCATGCGGTCCTATAGCGGGCTTTATACACCCGAGTGAAAGCCAAACGCCAAAGCGGCGTAAAGTAGAGGAATGAAGACACACTATTCCATCTCAGTGATTAACCAGGATCATGGGAAAATTCACTTTCGGCTGTTGGGTTTTGACATCCTTTATTACGATTTCAAGTGGGAAGGAATTTGACTCTGAGAAAAGTTCTGTCATTTTCTCAGCTATCTAAATTAAAAGTAAGTTGAAAATCGAACATTGATGCCCTTTTGTGATCTTCAAAATTCCCATTTACTGAGTCTCGAAAGCAGTTGTCTTCCTCTCAGCAATTTGCCAAGTGAATCTGAACACATCTGAGACACCAAAACTCAAGAGGGAAAATTCCTTTTTTTTTTTTGCCCCTCCTGAAATTTTAAGCAGGACTTTTACAATAAGATTAGATGTCATAATTTTGTCACTGTATGTGAAGGTCTATCATTAAGCCTGATAAACACATGATTATACTATTTGTTTCAATTGCCTCATTAAACAAGCAACTCATAAGTATGTAAATATGCATTAACAAAAATAGTCTATGAAAACTCCTTGCAAAAGCTCCTCACGGTAGGAGGAGATGGTGAAGTAAAGAAGCTCACAATTAAGAATTAAATCTCTAAAATCTACACACAAAGCAAACCAGAGTTTTATGGAGATGGTGACCTACTGTGCCTATGTACTAAAGAGTAAATTCTATTCTGTTCAGTCTTTGATAAATACACACAATTTCCATGTTGAGCTAACTCCAATTACCGACAATGTCAATATGAGGTACGTGTGTAGGAACACAGAGTAGCTGGTGGACATGACGATTTTGTTGATTTTTTTTGGTGCGGGGGTGGTAAGATAACAGGGTACAAAACGTGTGTTTTTGAACCCCAAACAAGCCAGTTCCCCTCAGTGTACATCCTTCCACATCTCGTTCCATTTGGAACAAGAACACTGTGCATAGACGTCTTGCAAGCTGCTATATGAGAATGACAATGTGCCCAGACAGAAACTTCGGACTCTGTTCAGTGCCCAAGACGCACCAGAGCCAGAGTGAGAAACTTGCTCCTGTCCCAGCCCATCTCACTCTGTGGAACTAAGCTTCTATTTTCTGTTGTTCTCTGAAGTCTTCATTATGCCCAGACTTGTCTCAGTCTTCTGCCTTAGTTCCTCTCTTTTTCACACCTTGACTTCTACAATATGTTATGCACCATCTGTATTCTTTCCCCGAACTCTTTGTGATTCCTTTTGACTCCGTTTTTATTTACTTCATGAGGGCAGAGACAGTTTCATTTATTTCTCCCTATTCCCTGAGCCAGATGCACAGTCTCTAGCATATAGAAGGTGTTTCTGAAAGTGTTTATTGGATTACTAAATGTGGTCCCCTGACCATCCCCCCTCATTCTTATTATATTTGTCTCCCTTGGGATTTCTTAATCAAGTGGCACTTAAACATCCTCTCTCCTAATGCACCATACACTCTGGAATAGCTTTTAGGGGGTCAACATCTCCAGCTCTCCTGGGGTCTCAGAAACGTTCCTGGGGTTGGGGCCCTTATTCTTTCCTTCCCTGATATTTTCTCCCTGGAAAATTGCCTCTGTTCCTTTTGCTCAACAAATCACATGAATGGCTTCTGGACTAACCTTGCTTTTGCCTAAGCCCACCATGAGTGTGAAATGGTGAGACACTAAAACCCTAATCTGCTATAGCCATGGAGGATTTTAACAGTGAATCGCAGGGGAGGCCATTGATTCAATGCTTCTGCCCAATGAAGGATGCATTTTGAACCTTGGTCCTTGTTAGAAGTTATTCTTCCAACAAAAGGAGCAGGTAGACACACAGACCATTTGCAAAAGAGGAAAGCAACCAACAAAAGGAGCAGGTAGACACACAGACCATCTGCAAAAGAGGAAAGCAACCAACCTCTGGCCATACTTTGAAGTATGATATTTTGAAGTGGGCATTGGAGACAAGCAAATGCTCTTGAGCAAGAAATTAGTATAGGGCCTGCTTTTTTAATTGAAAAAATACATGCTATCTAATCATTTTCTGCAAGTAACCCTGAGTGTCTATATAAAGCCAGAATCCAGGCAGAAACACAGAGCTTGATTCTGTTCAGTGGGGGGGACTTTTTTATGGGGAGCTAGTTACAAAGGTGTTGGGAGAATTGAAAAACCAAAATAAGAAATGGTGGCAGAAAGGCAAACGAGAGGTTTATAAAAGCAGGTAGCCTCCAGGGCCTGAAGATCCAAGGGAGGCGTGGTATTTGCAGAGCCCAGAGTTCAGTGGCAAGTGAAGTCACAGAGGGAGGGCCAGACCCAAGATCTGGGACCAGAGGTGAGGTGGCAGAAATGCTACCCAAAGCAGAGAGAGAGGGAATAAATAGCTTAGATTCCCTTTACCTCACCCCACCCTAAATTACCCGGCGTCATTTAGAACCCAGTAAACCCAGTGCTTTCCAGTAATTCCAGTGCAGAAATCTGTGGGCTCAGAACTGTATGGGAGGCCTCTAAGAGATTTAGAACCGCTTGGACATCCAAGAAGAAAAATCTCAACCTAATCAGAACAAAGACCAGTCTTATCCACAGCCATCTATGAGGGTAGTTTTTTTTTCTCTTTTTAACTATTTCTTTTATGAGGAATAAATGGGACTTGATAACAGACCTCCAGTATAGATTCATTTATGGTTTCTTGCATATAATTATACTTTATGGTTTACTGCACGTAGTTCTCATTTCATAGCATATGTTCAGCCATTTCAGTTAATGTTTTTATTGTCTTCATTAATTCTAGCATTGAAAGATTCTTCCAGGTATTGTCACAGATAGGCATTTGAGTAGGGTGGCCCCTTCTTGACCATTATAGGAATAATATTGGTGCCCAACTTAGACACAGAGGATGTGGCCTTTGTGGTGTTTATTTTTGACCAGAAAAGTTACAAGTTACACAACCACGAACACTTTTTTCACTTCTTGCCTTTTAGTGCAGGGCATCTCTGACATTTTCTTTCATTAGACAGGACAAGTGGAGAATTTTTTTATTGTCTCCTAAAAAAATCTTACCCATCAAAATCTGAGACACCAGAATGTTCGCATCCCCCTAGAGATTGCCTTACATCTTCGAGTTCCCTTCTGTCTTTCTCTCCCTCTTTCCTCCTCTTCCTTCAACATATTTCTCTCTTCATAGCTAAGCCCGTATCCCAGGTTCTAACATTCCTGTTTCTGAACTTTGACTGTTTTTCTTCCAGAAATTTCCTCTCACTAATCAATTAGAAGGGAGTGTCCTCCTCGATCAACCCATCATATTCAATCCCTGGAATAAGCAACCTTAATGGCTTTGTTTCAACTGTACTTCATTTCCTCAAAGGGAAGCTGTTCATGGCCTCACTTCTGCTCTTCCTCTCTCCTGACCCAATAGCAAACCCAAAGTACAAATCAGAGCAGCAAATCCAGGTTAAAGCCAGCTCTGTGGCAATCTAGAGTCTTACACCAGACCCCAAACTCCTCCAACCCCCGATCCTGGTAGCCGAGGACAGGGAATGCCCATCATTTCAAGGGCGGGGGCTCTCTGTGGAGATTTCTCAGCCTCTCCTCTTAATGAGTTTAACTCCAGAGATGGGCAGCTAGAGCATTCCCGCTGAGCATAATTACCATGATGGGGTACCTGGGGAGAGATTGTCACAAAGATAACTGGGTCTCAGGCTATTTAGCGCTTTACAGATGAGAGTAAGGTGGTGACTTGGAAAAATGAGGTCTGGTTCAGATAGGAAGACTGCTATGGTTCATTTTCCTCCCTCCTGTAGAAGCGTAAACTGTTGTGTTTCTAATTGATGTGCATGAGCCCAGGGCACAAAATGGACTCAGGTGAGAAATCATAGGATCCCAAGGCCGGATGGGACTGGAGGGGTCATCCTGTCCACCCTGAGCCTGCAGGCAAGACTGCTTACACACTGTCTCGGGAGGAGGGCTCACTACCCTTTTCATCATGACCTCGGGAGGACTGAACACGCAGATAACCAAGGGCTACCTGGGCACTGGCGCTCACTACAAAGGACACTTGTATGTGTTTATTCTGGTTCTTCTTGCTTAAAAGCCCTACCCAGGGTCGGGGGCAGGCAGCTTAAAGCGGCGCACTGAAATGTCAAGAATTCACCCGGCAGTACAAATATACTGAAGAACACACAAGGAAAATATATTGAATCATCTTGTGCAAATTCACATTCTCACTGAGGAGCTGAAAGAGAAGAGCGGTCTCTTAACCATTGTCAAACTGTGAGTGGCAGGGATGGGATGGGGCTTCTGCTGTCCCCCAGGAAAAAGCCCATGGAGGACCTAAAACAGGGAACGGCGGAGGGGGCATTTAACAGGTTGTCCCGAGGTCGTTTAGAAGCTGAGATTCGGATGCCTGCAGAAAGCAATCTGCTAAGTACAGATTGGGAGAGGTCGAGGTCGAGGTCTTGAGACCTGCCATCCCCTCTCTGGCTTTAGTGCTTCCCTTGCTGGTATGAATGTAACAATGTTGAGAGGACCTGATGTGAGGGAACCAAGAGGTGTGGGTCCCAGGAACTGGCAGAGGGAATCAACCACCCCAGGGGGCCAGTCAGACCAAGCGACATCCACCAAGAAGCCTGGTCGCAGTCCCAAGGTGCCAGGGTACAAGGGAAGGGTGTAGGGCCAGTAGGCCCCGCTCCCTGCAAAGAATGTAAGTGGAGCTTTCTCTCTGGACTGACCACTTCTGGGGTTATTGGATTTTACATGTCTCCAAAGACTTTAGAGGAGATTGAGGGATCTGTCCTCTCGGCCAGAGCTGGAAAAACTACCATCCATGGCCTCTTTTGATAAAGCCCATGAACTAAGAATGGTGTTCACATTTTTAAAGAGTTGAAGAAAAAAAAAAGAACATGCAACACAGAACATACCTGATCCACAAAGCGTAAATTATTTACTATTTGACCCTTCACAGAAAAGCTTGCTAACGAACCCCTGCGCTAGGCCACCGGTTCTCAAATTTCCATGTGCACAAAAACAACAACAACAACAACAAAAAGCAAAAAAAACCCCAACCACTTAGGGCACTTGTTAAATATTCGGATTACCTCCTCTAGACAGCTGACTTAGCAGATCTTGGACTGGGACCCGGTATCTGCGTTCTAACAACCACCAAAGGTAATTCTAGTGCAGGTGAGCATAAGCTGAGCTCATGAAATGTTCCCTTTCAATTAACCAATAAGTATATATCTTACAATTTCTCTGTGGCCAGCTCTCTGCTGAGTGTAGTGGGGGATAAAAGTGGTAGAAGATAACTCATCCCCTCCATCTAGTTAGGGAGAGGAGAGCTTCTCAAGTGAACCAGCTGGAGATACGTTAGGGACAAATGGCATGGGGCCGATTTACCCTGCTTGCAATCAACGTGGACTGGAGTGTTTGTGAAAGAATCGGCCAAGTTTGGGATGTGGGGAAGGCATCATTTGCAAAGGCACAGGGCAGGAAGGTGCTTTGGGAATGAAAGCTATGAAAATGTGGGCAGAAAGCACAGTGGTCTGACCCCTGAAGACAGTCTGGAGAGCAGAACCCATGGGCTCCCTATTCACGGCAAGAACTACTCAGAAGAATAGCTCATCCTCCTTCTCTCCTTCTATAAGCCTTATTAGATCCTAAGCCGTGGCAATCAGGATTATTCTGGATCTTTCCACCTAAAATGATCTTTGCCATTTCCTACCCACTCCCCACCTGCACCCATATGTACTCTCTAAGTTCCTATCTCACTGAGGTTTTTGTTGTTGTTGTTGTTATGCACTACTAATTTATGCCTGTGTTTCTTTGCAAAAGCCATCCTTGTAGACTAGATTGTTCTTTCCATATCGCCTTCTTGGTTATAAAGAAATTTCTGTCTCATTTCTCAAGACCCAACCCAAGCATTATATTTTCCTTGAAGCAAAACTTTCTCTGATCTCTTTCCTTCTTGGGCAGAGCTAAGCAATTTTTCATTTTGCACCAACCTGGTCTCTCGAACCAAGCAAAAATATAGGGCTTGCATTGTATTAGAATTATTTGTCTTCATTCCTATCTATCTCCTGTACAAGACCATGACCTCTTTGAGGTCAAAATCCATATTAATCCATTTTCATTTCCTTGGTGCCTACAACAGTGCACATAGTCGTGGGCAGTAAACATTTCTTCAGTGGAAGATTGAATGTTCACAAGTAGGGCATTTTCAGCCTGTGGAGGCCTCTAACATCAGAGGAGTATGGACTTGCTGATACCATCAGTGAGACCCATTCAGGCCATTAAATAGGGGGTGACATTATGATTCTATTTTAGGTAACTTATAAAGAAAACATTAATGGAAAGTAGGAGTCTAACGATGATTTGTTGAGTAGGTAGGAAGGCTGGAGATTCTCCCTGGAGGAATATCATGTCTTACTTCTTTGATAACGCCTTGGCATCTCAGCACTCATAAATTCAGTAAACAGCTGCAGAAGAAGATTGTGGGTAAGATCTGAGCTGGGCACTGCCATACACAGCGTGTCTCAGCTGGTCATCTGCTACATGCTAGCCTGAGCTTTCATAAGGCGTATCAGAAAACCTCCTGGTGCTCTGG
Organism: Mirounga angustirostris; assembly: GCF_029215605.1. Classification (NCBI taxonomy): domain Eukaryota; kingdom Metazoa; phylum Chordata; class Mammalia; order Carnivora; family Phocidae; genus Mirounga; species Mirounga angustirostris. The sequence continues at coordinate 45,905,901 of NW_026991722.1, read as the reverse complement.
AAGGCCAGGATAAGTGAAAAATAATAACTTTGATATCACGTACAATTTCAAGCTCAGGAATTTTGTTAAATTAAACAACTTGAAACTGCTCACAATGGGAAACGACCCTAGGTAAATGACTTACCTTAAGGATAAGAACCAACACTACATGCATAGCAACTGGAGGAATTCCAGAGAACAACAAAAAAGTACAAAGACAAAGGAAAATAGGTCCTATGAAGTTTAATGAAAGTTAGACAGTAAGTGGCCAAAGATGGTGGAATAGGCCAAACTGGACCCAATAATGGCTTTCTGCAGCAATAAAGAGGAGGTACGGAATAGGTAGGAAGATAGAAACATTTCCGATCGATGGTCCTATAACTCTGAGTTTTGTCAGGGAATGTGGGTATTATTTGGTGGGGAAGTGGCAGGGCCAACTATTTGAACCCCAAAGGTATCTAGCCAGGGCTTTATATTTCCTTGACTCCTCATATTTACATGGGACCAGATGACAAATACCAGCTAATGGAATGTAAGTAGAAGTAGTCAAGTGCCACTTCCAGGCCAAGAAGGGTAAGTACCCAACGTGCCTTCCCAATGCTCTCTTCTGCTTCTACAAGCCTGAGATTAAAGTTGGAAGCATCTCAAGGTGGGAGAAACCTGGATCCCTGTGTTGCGGCTTGGAAGAGGGCCACCCAGGAAAACTGCCAGAAGAGGAATATCCATATTGGTCTCTGTGTGAGGGAGAAATAAACTTTTATTGTGTTAATCCTTTGGGATTTGAGGCTGCTTGCTACAATGAGTTGGCCTATCTTTATTAATGCAGGCTAAGAGGCTAGATTTCCAGGAAGTTTTCGGGGGAGGGGTGGCAGCTAAGTTACAGCCCACATGATCACTTGGGGCAAAGTGCACATGGCATAGGAAGAGTTCTGGGTGGTCTCGGGGCAGATACAAATACAGGAAGAATCTGGGCCAGCAGTCCTTTTCCCCCATTGATTTTTGCTGGGGGCAGCCAGCCTTGGACTCATTGATTCGAGCTGCTGATTAAGCCATGTTCTCCAGTCTGTCAGCAGCCACTTCATTTCCTTTCATCTCATGTTTTCACCTGCTTGAAGCTCCACAACAGTTGGGATCTTGAGTGTACAACTGAACATTTCAGAAGGGCTTTAAAAATGGCTCCCTTCCCTGCACGGCAGTGTTCAGCCTCGTCTCTTCCTCCCTCCTCCAAGACAATTGTTCTCAGGGCTGTTGCCTGTTAGACAGAAAAAAAATGCTAAAGCTAGAGGCAGCTGATCTTCACGGAGGCTACAGCAGGGCAGAGTTCCATCTGGGGGAGGCTGGTGACCTACTGGGAGTTACCTCAAGACCGGAATGCTCCTTTCTCTTCCACAGAATGAGCTGTGAAGATACCCAAGACCCAAAGCAAGCTTTACAGCAAACAGGAACTAAAGAGCATACGGCAGGTGGTAGCTTAGATGCCAAAGCAAACCTCATTCCGGTTGAAGAGGGGGCACAAAAATAGACTCAAAAATGGCCCAGAGTGCTTAGGGTGGGGAATAAGATTCTAAACCTCAGGACAGGTCTGTAGGAGAGGGGGGGTAGAAATTCTCTCTCCCTCTCCCTCTGTCTCTCTCCCCCTCTCTCTGTGTCTCTCTCTCTCTCTCTCGCATTGTGGTTGCTTAAACAAACAGAACAAGATGGCTGCTGATGGATAGCTCGCTCCTGAACGCTGGCTGATACACCTACTTGCCAGGTTTGCCCAGCTGTACAGATGCCACAGCTGATTGTCTGTCGAGCGTGTGCACACCACTGTTGATCAATCTGCACATGCCAATTACCTGATTGACGATGGGCTGGGGCTAGTGTGCAGAGCAGGGAGGAAATCGCTCTTGGGTTCTTCTCTGTCCCCACCCAGACCCCCCGCTCTCCTTTGTCCCCTCGAGGGGAGAGTGGGTGATGGTGAGGGCCGGCCCCTCCCTGCACCACACCATCATCCAGGTAATGCCCAGGACCAAGTTTGGTGCCATCTCTACCCCGCCTCGGAGGAGGGCCTGGAGAACCAAAACAGATTGAAAGCTTTGGATAGACAGGAGACTGGGCTCCCCTTTGTGGCAGATGCAACTTCTGTCACCAGGCTGGGGGAAAGCAGGTCATTGTGCATCCTTGTTAGGATTTCTGACACGAAGAGATTTGTTTTTGTGCCCTCTTTTTTCCTCCTCCCTAGAACAATAGGCACACCAGAATATTAACTCCCTGCACTGTGGGCTGGAGTCTGCTCTCCTCTCTTCTCAAGGAGGTCAACTCCCTTGGCTGCCCAGCCCCAGACATACTGATGGTGGAGTAGGTGGGGGAGTGGCCAGTGTGGCATGTGTGCATGTGTGTGTGTGTGTGTGTGTTGTGCACAAATTGTATTTAGTCAACAGGTCTTCTGGATTTTTTGTCACCAGTTTGAATAGCCATCTGAGGGACTCCCAGAGAAAGCCGGCTGGATCTAGCAAATAACAGAAGTCCTAGGGTCCAGATGGCAGTCTGTGGAATGAAGAGGCCTGGAAATCACGGGCTGCATGTCTGGGCCAGCAGAACAACATACCCACGTGCATTTCCATGGCCTCTCAGCTTCTCCTCTCCCAACCAAATCCTGGACGGCAATTAGAGAGGTCTTCCCATCCTTCTTAGACCCGGCTCTCCACTCCTCTCCCTAAGCACTGCGTCATGAGTCATACCTGCAGCCTGGAGCCTGGCTTGCCCTCTGAATCTCCTCCCTGATCACCTTAGCCAGAGGACCCTCTCTTTTCCCTCTAAGGAGCTCATTGTCTGAATATCTCATGTCCTTCTGCTGTATGTCGTATGGCTTGCGAAGGCCTCTAGATAACTAGGACAGTGGGGGCTGGCACCTTGTCTTGTACAACTTGGCGTCCTAAACCGTGCCAATAATAGTGCTCTTCAACTAAATTTTGGCTCCGATGAATGCCTCCTCAGGAAGCAGTCACTTGAAGATTTGCCCCTGCAAACCAGACATCTCAGAAAAAATATGAACAACAAAGACCCTTGCATATATCCCATGCTCCCCCCCTCCCCAAAGCTTCCACGAGAACCACGAAGTCCTGTCGACTGATAAATCCCACAGTGCTTCGCTGGCCATTGCCCTGCCTGCCCCGGAACCATTGGAAACTCCCTTCATTTGTTATCATTTATCACAGGCTCCAAAGCTAGGAAATCATTCATTGCTAAGTTTTGGTTGTCAGGCTCATGCAGAAGTATTTTCATTTGTGTCCTTTTCCATCTGACTCTCAAACTAATCCTTCTCAACTTCAGATCTTTGCACAAACCTCCCGTGTCATCATTGGGGAGCTCTGGGCCCAGAGCAAAGGTAGGAGGCAAAAAGCCCCAAATCTGCACGTTTTATTTCATTGGTACATGTATTTAATCCATCTGCAAACTGTTCATTGGATAGCATTGCGGGCTTCTCTCTCTGGGAACACTAAGGTATGTGTATTCAACAGTGGAAAATAAACATAAGATTTTATTACAAAGTGCCGCCGCCACTCTTGGCATGAGTAATTTGTGCACCTGCATTTTTAAAATGTTTCAAAGTTTTTCCCCTCGGTGGATTCTGTGGTAACACACATTAGCTTCCCGGCTGTCACAGCCTGGTTCTTGTAGGCTCCTGTCACTTCTGCCCATGCTACCCAGAAGTCATTGTTTTCTGAGCAGAGCATGGACCAACGTGATGACCGCCCATGTCAGCCCTTGGCGGTTCGGGTTCCTGTTCCGCCCCAATAAATGCCTTTCTCCCAAGAATGAGCAAAAGTGTGGAGTGTGAATCTCAAGTGCCAAGGGCTAGGGGACAGGTCACCAAGAGAGGAATGAAGGTCAGGATCTGTCCTATTGAGACATGGGAATGGTTTCTGGAGATAAATCCAGGCTTGGTCCCTCCTGCTCTCAGCCTGCTTGTTCTTAAGCACAGAAACCAAGTCAGTTGCAGCTCATCACCGAGGTTCTTCAGCGCGTAAGGCAACCCAGTATGCACCAGTTGGAACTGAGACACCCAGTCAGTGAGAGAAACTGGAAAATGGTACAGAGGCAATGGAAGGGGAGGGTGCTATTATATCTGAATGGAGTATAGCATTCTGGCTTTATCTTTTCCTTCCCTTTCTTTTGCAACAATTCTGTTCTTTGCAGGTGTCTGAAGTCAGTCTGTGTGCACAGCACTAACTAACCATTTCCCCTGCGATATCTGTAATCTCCTGGAAATGTTCGTTGATTCATTCCAACGTCCCCACAACAACCCGGAAGCCAGGCAATTCCGAGTCATCTTAGGCACGTTAATACTTTCTTAAAGTCATATCGCAGCATATTGCACACTTCTCCCTCAAACAGTAGGTCTCAGAGGAAGACGGTAATGACCCGGTGCTACACCAACATGATCGTTAGAATCTCTGTCTCTGTAAGCAACATCAGGCAGATAACTTGATCTAAAGAGTATTTATTTATCTGTCCAACACTGCAAATGGAGACAGAGGGAGCTCCACTGATGGAATCGCTGGGTGTGAAATCTTCATTGTTCAGTATGATCGAGAGCAATGGGATGCTTGTTTCCTTTAAATAATACCGAGTTTTCAAACACTGCACACCATCTGCCTTGGGAGCTGCCTGGCCCAGGCACAGAATTGAATGTATGTGGCATTTTGAATCGTTTAAATGCACACTGGTTGTGGTTTTAGTTTGAGGGGTGGTAGAGAAGTAGTAGGTGTTGTTTTTACTACTGAGGATCAAGTCTTTATTCTTGCTGTGGACGAGGCTTCTGTTGGCCAACTGTCCATTTCTGAGCTCGATTCTTCAGGAGAATAATTTTAATATGACTCCCTCTCAGAAGAATAAGAAGAATCACTCTTTGGCATCCTCTATGATTTTTGCACACCAATGCCTATAGTCAAGTCCTAAATCAAAATTTGGGGGAAAAAAAAAGAAATTTGGGGAAAGATTTCTCAAAGAATCCCCTAGAAGGAGCTAACTGGCCCCTCTGGGGAGTCCTGCTTTAAGTGAATGTATGAACCTTGTCCCAAACCTTGTCTCTGAATGGCAACTAAAACCACGTATTCACAGGCATGTGCGTGCATGCAGGTGAGAGCTATGAGCACACGTGTGTGCACACATGCACACACTAGCTTATTTGGAGAGAAATTAAAGACTTATTTTGGTGTAGTTATCTGGCTGGCTTGTTCAGGGCCCAAGTTGCTCATGAAATGTGACTCTGTGTGAAGAATAGTAGAAGCACACTGGTTAATTACAAGAAAGTAGGTACCATATCCAGCTGTGTCGTCCACTGAGCAGCACTTGGTAAATACATCTTGCTTGGGTCCGATCTCTCTCAGGCTCTGTCCACAGTTTTAGGCAAAGAAGCTACTTGAATTAATTATCTCATTGATTCCAGATGAGGATGCTGTATTAGGATAAGTGACTCTGTTAAAATGAACCCTACATTTTCAGTCCTTCATGGTCTCACAAGATTTAGGGGGTAGCGTGAGGCTCTGCACCAGGAAACCATCCGGGTATCACCCATCTCTTGTTACCTCCATCTCTACCACGTGGTCTCCAAGATAACCACAGGACATAAAAGAGAGAAAAGAGAATGCGGAACATAGGCGCCTACTCTGAACTGCCTTTGTCCCAAAGGCTTTCCTCAGTACAGAAGGGCTTGGGAATATAAGTGCATTGGTGCCAAGGAGAGGGGCTGGTCTCTGCCACTGATAACTTTGCCTTTATCATCTGGCTATTTCTTGTGCAAATATCCAGTTCCAACCACAGATAATCATTCCAGTTCTCTCCTCGTGTCACGTCATGGTGCTGGTGGAAGGAACATCTGCAGAAGTTCCACATCCCTGACGTTTTCCTTCATGGATCCCTGACGTTTTCCTTCATGGATCCCTGAAGTTTTCCTTCATGGATACAAATCCAATCCCTTACACAAGATCAACGACCTCAAAAGGAGTTATGAGTGGAGCTGATTATAATTATGCTTAACCTGCTCTTTGATTAGTCTCAAACAGGGCAGTCTGGTTTAGTTATTCCTTACAGTAGCAAAACTTCTTTTGTTCACTATCTGAAACAAGGCACTATACAATTAGGCCATAAATATCATTTTATTATGCAGTTTTAAAGGCGTTGTGTTTTGAAGCGTTACGGTAACGTAGAATACCCAAATCATTCCCATTGCCCATTATTTAAGTACTTAAACTCGCTTTTGACATTAACTGCTCCTCACTCAATGCCTCTGACATGTTGGGCCCATGTTATCAAAATGTTAATATTTTTTTCAGTCCTTCTAAAATATTTCTTATATTTGTGACTTGTCCTATCTTTAGAGTTGCAATTGGAAACAATAGAATAATGAAATTATTTCTGGAGTTTTGTTAAGTGGCATTTGGACCACTTGGAATAGAAGCTACATTGTTCATGGCTCCAGCTTCTGATGTTTATATGCATCTACTCTCTTGTGCCTGAAATAAATTTGCTGTAGTCTTTGTCTCTGCTCTATTCTAAACACACTGTACAAACAAGGGCCTACTTCTCAGGAGAATAACCAAGCCAAGGATGTCATGTTCCATCTTTATGATGAAATGCAGATTTGTCATTAAAAGGCAAATTCTTCATTTCCAAAACTGCATATAAATGATGCTTTAAAGGATTTTAGCTAATGAAATTTAATCCCCCCCCACCCACCCTGCAAAGAAGAATTTAGGACTATGCTCTGGAACTTAGCCCAGAGTATTTCATTTGGTTTCAAAAGGCATACGTTTTCCTTTACTTCATGATCTTGCCTTCTGGTATTTTCTTGTCTAGAGGCCAGCAAGCAAATGTCGATAGCCTCATTGAGCTCAGGAATACCGCTGCCTTAGCTTGCCTGACTTCCTTACATGCCCCTTGGCTAGTTAAGCATAACCTGTGTGGTTTCTGGCTGCCCCAGCCGAGGAAGCAGATGTTCGGAATGGTCGCCCTCACCCTACGACCTTTGCCAGGGCCCGATCTTCAGTAGGGAGGCTCCCTCTCTGCTTTGCAGCCCATTTCTTCATCCTCCTTGAAGCACTTTGTACAAGAAGGGAGGACAGACATGCCTCTTCCTCTCCAACATTTCTTTCAGTGTAGGCTGGTTTTTCAATTTGGACGCTGCAGATTTTGAGGGGCTTTAAAGACTCTTTCTGAACTCATCTGCTGGTCCTCGTAGACTCCCTTGTCTCACAGCCTCCTCAGTCCGTTCCTTATAAATGTCCGCGTGTGAAAATCTCACTTTGTCCTTGTTTCCATTTCCATGGCTTGGAGGGGGCGCTGGACACAGGCTGCTACTGTGGGCTGGCCAAAGAGAGTTGAATGAAGGAAACTCTGTAACTCCATCCAGTGTAGATGCCCTCAAATAACCAAAGGGTCCTATAGAGAGGTGATAGCCCTGTTCAAAAGGAGGTTCCATGGGGGAAACTGCCAGACCTTCAGGAAGATGAAATAAATTCAGTGGCAGAGAGAAGCATCTACTTCCCTTCCTATGGGGATGCTGGCGAGCCAGGCATCAAACACCTTTTTGTGTTTTTTGTTCGTTTGTTTGTTTAGTTTTTTGTTTTGTTTCATTTTGTTTTTTGTTTTTGTTTTTGTTTTGCTTTGCTACAGCTCCAGTGTGACTTTGGGGCATTCAATTTCGAACTGTCCCACACATTCCTCACCCTTGAGACTAGGAGTTGAGGAATCAGACCCATAGTTTCATGAGTGGGCTGACAAGAGTGGTTTCGATGTACCCATGACTTCTCAATGCTGGGGAATGCAGTTAGACCGACATGGTCGTTTCCAGGAAGCCCAACGGTTCATGCACGCCATGGCTCTAGAAAAAAAAAAAAAAAGCCCATGGGAGACAAGAGGGAGTGACCCGCACACCACACAGAGCCCCAATCTCGAGTCCAGGCTGTGTGGCTTACTTTGATGCTAACTTGGATGAAGGAAGGAACTGAATGACTTTCACAACCTGAAGTGATTCCATTTCATCATTTTGTACACATACATTCATGATGGGCTATATGTTATATATAATTTACTAAAGCATGCTTTTAAAAATAGATTTGAGGAGCGTGGAGCCCCCAGAAGCGCATGTTATTGTACCGGGCTTGAGTTTCCCTTTCCCTCCCACAGGGGACCACTGAGGGTCTATTTGAGGGCATGAATATGGAAAATTCAGCTCTGGCTCCCCCACCTCACTCCCTGAACAGCACTGCAGAACTAGGCTAAGCTCTTGTGGTTTTGAAGGAACAGATGCAAGAGACAAAATAAGTATAAAAGGAATTTGGGGAATGGGTCCTAAGAATCACCACGTTTCCTATCACTCTCAGAAAATGCCTCTCTTTTCAGGGGCACTGTACATCTGCCTGGCTCCAAACCACCAATTATTTTTTCAAGCAACATAATTACAGCCTTCTCCTGAAAATGCCAAACACTCGCATGAAATACAGCTTCAGAAAATTTCACTTAAGTTAATTGGTTCCAATTACTCAGACCTGCCTTGGCCCCCCAAAACCCGTGAAAGCCAAGTTCTTTCTTTCTCATCCTGTTCACTTTTGAGACAGAGAGAGAGAGAAAAGAGACCTACACCTGAATTCTACATATTTTATTAGAACACACAGCCCAATGAAGACAGGAAATATAATTGAGGGAGGCAAGCAGAGAACTACCCCAGTGTACCTCTGCATCCTTTCCCTGTCTGGGTACTGAAAGGCCACAGATGTCACAGGCCTTCCTCCTGAACCACTCTGAATGTAATCTGTTGGGTTTGGTTTGCTGAATGTATATGTGCGTCAAAGATTGTGGGCATGGATTATTTATAATATGTTCACTTCTAGTTAGCACTGCTGAAAACATGAGCGTTTACTTGGCAAGTGCAGTAGCAGTCTGTTTTGAGGTTGGGCGGGTCTGGGGTGGGGAGTAAGTAAGCCTCTTGCTGAGTAACTGTGAACCATTAGCTTAGGTACCATTTGGAAGCAACCCTGTTTGTGTCCCCAATTAACAACTCTGTAAATGACACAATAAAAGACACGGCAAGGCACACTTTCAGGAGGCTGCCCTGGGAACAGCCTGTCCAGGCCCAGAGACCATTATGGTCATTTGAGCCCGTTGCTCCTCAAGTGAGCGCCTGGAGAATTGACCGTGTCTCTTTTAGGACCTGTGCCTGCCTCCGTGGAAACCCCATTTTATGACATGGTGGAGACTCATAGATACTGGTTTCTAACTCCAAGATCTGGTATGGTAGGAGAATCTACTGGGGGAAATCAGTTTAATTTATCCATTTTAACCAAATCTAGTTAACCAAATTTAATTAACCCATTTGCTGAGATTAATGAAACCCTGGGTAATTTGAGTCAGAAGGTGGAGGAAAAGGAGGGCCTTATTTAAGTACAGGTCTCTGACAGGGCTCTGTACCTCAGAGAGCCATGAGCTTGTTAAAGACAAGGCACTAGGTTCATGCTTTGAATGTTTGCTCATGAAGGGAGTCACGACTCTAGGGAGTAGCCAGCGCTCTAGTCTCTCCTAGAGTTATTCAAAGCTCCAACTTGTTATTTAGTCTAAAACATGGGGGATGTCAGGAATCAAGGATGTATCCCACTAACATTGCAGCAGGACATGCCAATGCCAGATGGAAGTGACTCGAGGTCCATCCACACTGTCTAATAGCTGGTCCCCGGTTCCCTGTTGGCCGACCACCTCGTTTTTGGTCAATGGCATTTGTAAGACAGCCATAAAGACCCGGAGATATGATTCTCCTGCCTGGAGTTTAGCACGGGTGCAATGAACCAACAAGCTTCACCTGTTCTTTAGTTGCCAGGTGTCACTGTCATAAAACTCCCCGTCATCTGGCACTGGCTGAGAGCCCCATCAATTCACCCAGCTCGGAACCTTTGAATGCAACCAAGGCTTGTGCCCTTTCCTACTTTGTGATGGTATTTACTTAGTGGTTCTCTTAGTTTTCTGATTCTTGGGAGACAGTTAGCTTCTTAAGCCTGTCCTCAGCAAGAGGGTGGCTCCTTTCTTTTCTGAATATCAAGCTTGTTCCCAGAGGATAAAGAATGGGGAAGATCTTTGCACACATACAGAGGGACGGGGTTAAATAGGGAACCTTCTGCAATCAGAGAACAGTCCCTCAGGACACCAGGAGCTTGAGAGCTCCAGAGGGCAGAGTATCAGGAAACCATGGGAGTCTTTTCTTCTAGATTCAGATGGCGGCGTGACCAGCTCAGGACTGACCTGGCCAAGGAAAGAGATTTGAGCACATCACATGTCACTGAATACAATGAGCTCAAACTCTAGGGTTGAGAGAGGAGGGGCCCAAAGTAGCACGAGATACACTTCTTCCCTCCCTTAATGCCATTCCTTCCAATCAAGCCCTCCATGTCAGTGACCTGGAGGTAAAAGAGCAGAAAGGCAAAGTGAAGCATTTCTGTACTTTAAAGGGACACTTTCAGCAAGTCCCTACCTCCTTCAGTCTCGTAAGAAGAATGTGCCAAATGCTAGATGAACAATTTTATTCCCGAGCCCCCAAATAGGGAAGGGGTAAAAAGCAACTGAGTGCTATAGGAAGGATTCTGTAAGATAGAACAATTTCAGTGGGAAAACACAGTGACAAGATTTGGATCAGATTTATAATAGGAGTAGAGGGTGCCTGGGTGGCTCAGTCAGTTAAGTGTCTGCCTTTGGCTTGGGTTATGATTCTGGAGTCCCGGGATAGAGCCCCACATCGGGCTCTCTTCTCAGTGGGAAGCCTGTTTCTCCCTCTGCCCCCTCACCCTGCTCGTGCTCACTCTCTTTTGCTCTTTCTCAAATAAATAAATAAAATTTTTAAAAAATATTAAAAAATATATAACAGGAGCAGAGGCTTTTCTTTATTGATTATTTTGAGTCTTTTTCAAAATAATTTCCCTGGGACTTTGGAAAAACTCAATGAGAAGGCATCACTTATTCACTTATGAATGGTGATGGCACTTTCTAAGTTAGAAAAAAAAGTATAGTAAAATCTGACATTACTTAACAGGGAAAATATTTGAGGTGATGTTGTCCTAAACATCACTGAGTCTTTCAGAAAGTACTCTTTTCCCAAAATGTCTCAAGTTTTCACCATCTCTCTCATCCATTATCCAGGTAAAATGTCCATAAATACATTTTAGCCATCATTCTGAACCAAAAGTGGTTTAGGTGTACCAGAATTGAAATAATGCTCTGATATGATTGAATTGATAGAGTGGTACTCATTGTGGGGTCCTCCTTTCATTTCCCCAAAAGGGCCAGCAATTCATTCATTTCCCCTAGAGGGCCAAGAATTCATTCATGAAACAAATATTCATTTCTACTACTGGGGATGCAAAAGAGTAAAAGTCATGGATTTTGCTCTCAAGAAGAGATGAATTCAGTTAGTGAAATAAGACCAACCCATACACAAAGGTTGATAGTACTATAAGTTCTCACACATCGCTAACCACAGGCAAGCCAAGTCAGTATTGGCTTTATTATTCAAATCGGTACCAGACTGATCACTTTTAGGACTCTGACATCATGGGGGGAAATCAAACACAGAAAAGTGCCAAGCACTGGGATGACAATCCCAAGACAGGCTTCAGAGATCATCTGTGTCCTCACCTGATGTTGCTGATCCCAGAACTGAGGCCCATGAAGGTAAGTGACATGTTCAAGGCCACAGAGCTTCTAGGTAACAGAGATGAGCTCAAACATACATTTCCTAATTCCAATTCCAGAGTTCGTAGTCAAGTTCATAATTAAAAGCACTTTTCCCCTCAGCTTTCCCTCATGACATTCCTGTATGTTCTAGAAAAGCAGTGGGACATGCATTCCGGTCTCAGGTTTGCTATGTATGTTTCTGCAAGTCATAAGACTTCTCTAGATTTCCACATCTGTAAAATTAGGTAATGAGACTTTTTTCAGTCTTCTCCACAGTTTTCCATCAAAGAACCCATAACAGAGCAGAGTGAATGGTAAGTCGGGGTAGGGGTTTGGAGGTGTAGCCATAAATGACCCACTGCAAGCATGAAATACACTTGAAGTATTGGAATTTGTTTTAATAATTTATGGGACTTATGCAGTTTGCTTAACATATATCTACATTTGCTTTCACATAAAAATAATGTTTGAAATTTCTTGTCATCAGTTAATGGTCGATTTGCCGAGGGGAGGTTTATCCTGTTTATCCTGGGGATACAAGGACAAGGTGGTTTTCTGAGGCCACTTCCCTCCTCATTAATGTCATGTTCTTTTGTCTGTATTTCTGACTTTACCACACATTCCTGTTCCTGGTTCCAAGAATACAGTAGCTCCCTCATGGTAATATTCAATAGCCCTCAAGAAAGCCTGGTTGTTTAAGAGTGCCTGAAGGGAAAATCAGCAATGTAAGCACAGAGTCTAGAAAGGGACACAGACATTTTACAGATGGAAACAGGAGGGCTGCTCTTCTAGAAAAGTTGAGGAGTGGCTTACCAACTTGGCCTCTATCTGAAGGAGACCTGCTTCAGTGTTTAGCCAAATTTTGATCCTTTGCCTCAAAGATTTTCTGGAAAGAGGTAGGTTACAAATAGATATTTGGATTTAGATTAAACATCTTTGAAAAACGCAACTTTGCATCTTATTCAGATATGAGTCTTTTGAGTACCTCAGAGTGTTTTGCCTTCTCTCTCAGTCAACACCAAAGCTGAGGGCCAATCTCTAGCTTTGCTTCACTCCACGCAGCTCTCTGATTATGGTTCCCATCACCTTCTGGATATGTGAGGGCGATCTGAGGCAGAAAGGATAAAGCTGAGGGTACGAGCATGGGATGATTCTCACCCAGTGCCTGGGCAGTTATCAGCAAAGAGAGGAAAGCCAGCCAAATTCCTTGTCAGCTACAGGAGCATAGGTCTTCTCCCCAGTGACTTTTCCAGATGGAAAAGTACTCTGAGCTTCTGACCATTTCTCAGAGGACTAAGTGAATTGGATAAGGAGAAACTTTTGCTCTTCCAAGCAATTGAGTCTGCATGAATCAAACAGCTTGGAGGCATTTCCAAGCACCCTGCGCATAGTGGGCAGACTAGAATGGTGTATCAGATGCACAAATGAATGCTAATTCTCTACCAAAGAAGAAAAGTGGGCAGGCCTTAGGAAAAAGAACATTCCATGACAACCCAGGATATTATACAACCCAGTACACAACCAGGTTTATTATCAATGTTGTAGGTATTTAGACAATAATAGATTTAGATTAATCTAGGTCATGGAATTATACCTAACCAAGTAGTTTCAACTGTGGCTTCGTATTAAAATCACCTGACAGGCTTCCCCAAAATAAGGATGTCTGGGCCCCAGTCCAGAGTCTTCGAGTTGGAGACTTTGGGGAGGGGCCCAGGAAACGGTATTCTGTTTGTAATTCTCCAGCTGATTCTCAGGCACGAGAGAGTGAATGAGTCATCTACCAGGCAGGTGAAATGGTTTTCCCAGGATCTACCCAGGCTGGTGGCAGAGCTGGGAGTAGAATCCAGGTTTCCTCATCCAGTCTGTGTTCTTTCCCACACACCACATCAGTTCTCGTTCAGCCCTGTGGCCCGTGGGATAACTTGCACTTTTCCACTGGGAAAAGGGAGCAGTCGTTGACCCACTAACCTCCGGGAAACAAGTGTTCCAGCACCATGGGAATTTTCCTGGTCCTATTTGTGGAAAAGGTCCAACCTTGGATGTTTTTCCAGGAAAGGATATTATGAGCAGGGCCCCCTTGGTAACTGCCTATAAGCATTATTTGTAAGGCATGGGAAGATTCTAGCCCCAAAATATCTATCCCCTTTGCCTTCAGTTACTTACGCTGAAAGGCATCTCAGGAATATCTGGGGGTTAAGATATATTATTCATTAGAATATAAATGAGGCTGTGGGTTCTCTCTTCTCCTTCTTCCTGCTGGTCTGAATTAAGAATTGGAGATCTGTGTACCTAGCACGGTGCTTGGCCTTTACAGTTTCACAATATATATATGGTAACTACCTCTTATTATGTTTTTACTATGTGTAAGAAAACCATGCTGGGCCTTATGTACATTGTCTAATTTAATTATCACCCTAAACTTAGGAGGCAGTTATTATTATCCTTTTATTAAGGATACACAGTCTGAGGCTCACATTCTAATTCTGATGTCTATAGGTTTCAATTAAACTGGAAAATCTTCTGAGCTTAGACTAACCCCTCTGCTTTACATGTGAGGGAAATGGAACCTAGGGAGGGGACATGATTTTCTTTGGGAATATATAAAATAATCAATTGTTTATCAAAAATTCAAGCCTTGTAGGACTTACCACATCAGCTTCTTTCAAAATTGGAAAAAGAAAGGCCTTTGAGTCTCTCAGTTTAGGGTTCAAAACCCGTTCTGACCCTTTTCTGTCTGTAGACAAGTTACTGAATCTGTGAGGGACTGACTTTCAGGAGGAAAGGAGGAAGGAAGACAGCAGGGAAGAAATAGAGAGAAAAAGGAAAATAGGAAAGAGGAATGTAAGGAAGAAGGAAAATATAAGAAAAGAAGAAAGAAAATGGAGAGAGCAGGCCATGGAGGGAGTGGGACGTTCAGAGCACATTGGGAGGAGGAGAGACAGATGATGGGATGGGGGCCTGCTTGCACTTCACTGAAGGACATTTTGTGCTGTTGTAGGATATTTTGGAGTTGCTTTCTAAAGGGCACTTTTTTCTAATCCAAGATCCCAAACAGAAAACCAAGACCCATTGCAAGAAGGTGAAGAAGGCTTGGAACAGAGACAAATAGAAGGAGGTGGGGTGTAAGTCAGGGTTTCTATAGAAAAAGGGCAAAGGAAGAACTGGATTTGCTCCAGAGAAATTCAGTGATAAGAAAGATGTAGAGAGAAAAGACAAATGTTGGGTCATTGAAGGCTCTGAAGGGCTGCTCTTTAGGACTGAATTACAGACATTATAGGAGTCAAAGGCATGAAACAATATTTTCCACCAGAAGAGTGTACTTCTTTGAAGTGAACCCCACACCCTCAACAAGTGTGTCATGGACTATAGCTTTTGAAGAAAGGAGAAGGAAAAAACCGGTTGGAGTAAATCAAAGGAAGTGATAAATCTGTCTGTGACCCTCTCCTGAAACAAAGCTCATGGAGCTTAATTAATGCACTTAGCTACCTGACCAGAAGAGCCTCAAATTCAAGCCCACCTTAGGGGCCTCTTCTAATTTGGGAGTTCTTGGAAGATGAAAAGCTCTTTTAAGTGCTGACTCTGATGATGACCATGAACCCCGCGAATTCCATGGGGAAAGAAACAAAAACACTTATTCAATGTATTATAAGACTTACGAGTGCCTCATTGAAGGCAGTGTGCCCTCTGAATGTAGAAAAAAATCTGTCACGAAGTAAAGAAAAGTAAAGACAAGAAATCTGTCATGAAGTAAAGAAAAAAGCAAGGGATGGAGGGAGGTGGGGGAGAAACACGCAGAACCAACAGGATTGTTCTTGAATGTCAAAACCTGGACAGGGTGGGAACAGAAGGCTTGAGGCAGACGGTGTGGTGGAAAAGGACACATAAGACATGAGATGATCTGTGTGAGGCTCTGAAAAGAGAAAATTAAGCCACTGTGTGGGGAGCGAGGGGGGATGAACTCAAGAAGAAATGACTTGTGTCACACTGAAGTAGAAGTCATTAAATTTCTAGAAAAGGGACATTACCCACATGCAAAGGCATTGAGCACCAAGCCTTTACTATTGGTCTGGGAAAACAGCGAGAGAGCATGCCAAGGAGTAATAATGGCAAAGTGGAATGTTCTTCCTGGATCTGTAGCCTCTCTGTGTCTTCCTGTCTTCTGTCTCTCTTGTGTTGCTGTCACAGTCTCTCATCCAGGTTAGCTGAAGTGGCAATAGACAATACTCAACATTTTAAAAAGCAAAAAATAACATCATGAGCAAAAGTGGGAACTGGTTGACATGGAACCATATCAACTTATTTTTCTTCACTCAAAGAGATTTCTAAGATAATACATGAATCATTCAAAGATTTAGAAGGTGGGGCGCCTGGGTGGCTCAGTTGGTTAAGCGACTGCCTTCGGCTCAGGTCATGATCCTGGAGTCCCGGGATCGAGTCCCGCATCGGGCTCCCTGCTCGGCGGGGAGTCTGCTTCTCCCTCTGACCCTCTCCCCTCTCACGTGCTCTCTCTCTCTCTCTCATTCTCTCTCTCAAATAAAAAAAAAAAAAAGATTTAGAAGGTGATGGCCAAATAGATGAATAAATGGCAGAAGCAGTGATGCTCACACTGAAATGCAATTCTTTATTTACTTCTTCTCATTATTTGATTTAAGAACAAAAGAGCATTTCTGAGCTTTACTCATAAATTTGGGGAAGACTTCAGCAACTCGGCCAACCCTGCCGAGGAGGGTGAACAGAGGCCATGTGGCATGGCAGAAAGAACACAGAAGTGGGGGTCCGAGCTCTGGTTTTTTTTTTTTTTTCTTGGTTCTTTCTGGAATCTTCAGCCTTGGCCTCTCACCAAATCTGGATTTCAATTTGTTTTCCCATTTTTATCAGGATGAGCGTGTCCCAAAGATCTGATTCTAAAAATCTATTTTTCTAAATTGGCCTATTATCAGGACTTTGCTAATAAAAATTCGGAAGTTTGGCATTTTAATTATCTCCTGACATCTGTTTCAAAAAACTGCTTTCCGTGAACTGGCTTATGAATCCAGAAAAAAAAAGAATTGGTTGTACTTAAGCCTTATTTTTGCTAACTTCCTGGTCACGATGTAGTTGAGACTTGTGCTTCTTTCTAGACAGCCCTAATACAGTCTTCCTGGGAAATGTATGCTTCAAGGCACCCTCTCTTCCCTGTCCTAGTAAAATAAGTGTAAGGAGTTATCCTTCAAGTGCTCTGGGCCCCCTCTTCCTGGGTACTTACTTGTGCATCCACTGGGAGCCCAGCAGAGATTTTTGGGCTAAGGGCTGGGCGCCTGTCTAGGCTCACTTCCTCACCAGCTGTGTGACTGGGCCAGGTCATTTGTACTTCTTGAGCCCTGGCTTTCTCATCTTTGAAACCAATATAATTATTCTTCATAGAGTTGAGTTCATTGAATGAATTAATACACAAAAAACCCTTCACGTTATTTCCGGCATAGAATAAAAACAATAGATGTTAACTGTTATTATAATGTCTTTGTCATTAATATGATTACCAGGAACTTTTTACATAATGAGTAGCCTCAAATTAAATTCTGCCCCCTGCTCTGGTGGCTTATGACTCATACTTTTTTTCTCTCCCCTTTGTGATTCTTATTGCCGGGTGGTTTTTTCCATTTAAAATTTACCAAGCCAAATATTATTTAATAATAACAGTTAAGTAGGACAGTTACTTTCTCTCTATTTTTTAACATTTTAGTTTATTCTACCTACCTTTCTGTTGGGATCTTCAGGGTTAATTAGGAGTGGCTTTGTACTCAGTTGGTTAATCACCAAATAGAATGTTGGGAGAAAGCTACTCAGATAATTTTCATCTTTGCATCCAATTCCCAGGAAACCCTGGAAGAAAACCATTTTACTTGTCTAAGGCCACCTACAGTATTAGGTAACTATTAAAGCTGATTGCATATCAGAGCCTAAATATAGTGTTATGGAATGGTTCTTGGCTCACGCTCCCCTCATGGCAAATGAATCAGAGGCACTGCCATGTATTTTTGAAGAGTAAATCTTTGTGCTAATTAATTATATTAATATCAACATGTTGATATTGATATAATTAGCACAGTGGATGACACTGATATAATTAGCACAAATATTTACCCTTCAAAACTAAGTGGCAGTGCATATGCATATAATAACCTTAATAATAATACTGAGCAGTTACAGCACCACTTTCTCTAAAGAGCTTATAAAATACATAAATAGCAAATAACTGAAATTCAAACTTCATTGAGAGCTGTGATAGCATCACTGAGCAAGGATTATGCAGTCAGAGAAAATCCCATAAATACATCTCAACAGGGGCATTTTCCCCTCAATAGAAGCGCATCTCCAAGTTGCTACCAATGGGCCTAAAATTAAGAGGAATTCCAAATTATATCATTGAAATTGAATAGGGCTCCTTCTTTTTCTTTATTCTGATCAAACCACAATCATTTGATTTTAAAACAGAACAGAACTGGGTAAAAGCAGGGATACCAGAGAGTGAGAAAGAAAACATATTTGGACCTCCCTAACTCCAGTGTCTTTGATGTAGAAAGACCATGGGCCCACTGTCAAGGAGATCTGTCCCAAGGTCATCTCTTCTTTGTTTGATGGTGCAGATTCCATGCCTCTTCACATAATTGTCACAAGAAGAGAGGGTTTGGGGAAAATATGTGGTATCATGAGAGGAGAAGGTGGGCATGGTGCCTAATGGTTCCATTGGCACTCTGCTGTCAGGGGCCTATGAAAATCAACTGTCCCACTGTGTTTGTGATGGGTGATATTAATCTTAGCCAGTTTCTTGTTTCTTTATTTCTGAGTACAGGCTACTGGAGTTATATATTTTCTTACCATAACGACTGCATTTACAGGCACCATAGTTTTGAAATCCCAGTAGCACACATATATAGAGGCACACACATACATAGCCGCACATACAAATATGCAAACTATACATACAAAACAAAACATTACCCTTAGTTCAAATTAACCCACTGATGAGCATGAAAGATATGGGCAAAGAGACTTAAAATATGTTAAAGTTTATAAAACCCTGACCTACTGGTAAACATCTGAAAAGTAAGTCTGGTTTTATGGACTGACAGAAAGGAACATTAGTTATTTTAATCCTCTTTTGCTCTGAGCACTAACTCCTATAATGGAGCATCCCAGATGTTCGGCTTCTTAGTGCCTCTTTGGATGTGAAGATTGCACAGCAGGAGACAACATCTGGGGGGAAAAGGAGAGATTGTGAAGGAAACAGAATATTGGTGTGTGCCTGGTTGTGATTCTTGGGTATGTTTCAGGCATTTTTTTAAAGAGGCAGCCTCTTCTGTAGATCATTATTTATAATTTCTGGGTACAATAGCAGAAGAAAATGTCAATATTTCTTCTTGAGGCTTGAAGTTTTGATTTTCATTTTTTTCTTGTATTTGTGCAGTTTTAGAATTCCAGCTATAAACTGACCTGCCTCCTTACCATAAGCCATATTGTTTTGCAACTTCCTATTATATAAGACAGCTTTAGTCCTTCAACAAAGGACTTCACTGTTCTCATAGTGAGGAGAAGTAGAAAATCTCAGCATCTCATGAACACCATGGCACAGACAGGGGGCGTTCATGGGGGTTGAAGTTCAATCCTAATGATTATGATTGTCTCATTTCATTTTGATATCATAATTGAGCCTAATCTCCACCAATTTCTCTCCCACCTCCCCAACATGTTCTTGCTTCCAACTTCAATCTTCCACCATAAGTTGAACAAAGCAGCACTGGAGTGGGCGCCTTCTCAGACACACACTGGAATCATTTTGCATCGTAGCCTCAGTTCACGACGGTTTACAAAGCAGGTATCCAAAGGCACACACTGAAATCATTTTGTCAGCATAATCTTGCCTTTTAATAGCTTCCTAACAGGGTATCCAAAGAAACACTCTGGAAACATTTTGCCCTCCTAATTTCATGTTGTAATGACATCAAAATGTCATAAAGCAATTACCATCCCAAGCACAAAATGATCTTTAGAAGTTACTTTCTCCATAGGCTCATTAACTTCTTTCTAGCTTTAATATCTTGATTGTTTAAAAAAATGTTCAATCCTAATTGAGAGACTTCATTTAAAACTGAATACCATTTATTTAGCACAACCTCCCCCCTTCTCCATCTTTCTCTCTTCCTCTCTCTCTCTCTCTCTCTGTCTCTCTCTCCCTCTCCTTCCCTCCCCGCCCAGACCAATTTGCACTAGACTGACAGAACCCTGGATTTACACACACACACACACACACACACATACATACACACACACACCTTTTGACATCTACAGTTAAAATTCTGAGTGAAATTGATCTGGGACAAAGCAAAAATTGGCATAATGCATGGATTGCTTTGGGGACAAAGGGAACAGTAGATACTGGAGGTATCCTTGGCAGCAAGCATGTCCCAACGTTTCTGTGGTACCCCTGAAACCACTAGGCTGAGTATTCATTATGAGGCCTAGAAGAAACGTGAGATGCTTAACTGGAGAAGTTCTACATGTCAACACACCCATCTGATTTCAACTACCCCCATTTCTAATGCTTGAGATCTGCCAGGTGTATTACTCCAAATGAAAAATGTAAATCAAGGGACTAGACTATGACAAATTGGATTCAACCTCATTCTGTGATACGGGCTGTGATTTGCAGCTGTACCCTCCTGAAACATCTATGGGAGGGGCTCAAGCTTATGACTTCCTGTGAGCTATCTGGAATAAAGAAGGCATGGCAATCAACCTCAACAACATTTTCTAGTATAAGCATAGGAGCCAATTTGCTCATCTCACATGTACCAGGTAATGTTCATAACTTAGCTTTTAACTCTCTGAGCACATTCTTATCTGGGTAACAGAAGGTTTGGAAAGGAGCTCAACTAATTTGCACAAAACAATGCCAAGGATGTCATGGCCTCTCTACTCAAATCAAGAGGTAAGATGGCCTCTGACTTTCTCTATAGACTCCCTGTCCATGACTAAATAACACAGTTATGTTCTTGCCAAATATTTTCTTCTGTTTAAAGTCCCTCAAAGGTGACCTATGGAGCAACCAGCAACTAGCTTGATCATTTGCTGATGGTGAAGAGGCAAAATGATTGGTTCAGATGCTTGAAAATAAAGCTAAAACTGGGAGGAGCTATTTGATTAATAATAAATAGCAAGAAAGATATATGCATAAAAATAAGCATCTTAATGATTTACCATTGCTATGAAACCAATAGGCTGGTGATCCAATCCGATATCCACAAATTTGTATAATCCTCAGGGTAAAACAATTTAATGGGCTGTCTCTTTTATAGTTACAAAAGGCCTTTCATGTGATCAATTATACATAAGAGTACAATAAATGTAACTTTCTTCATACTAATCACATCTCACTTAAATTTTCTTGTTGGTCTTTGGAGTGTACACAGCATTCCCAATAAAGTTTTTAGTTCTGACTCTTACCAAAAGTTAATCTGCCCAGAACTTCCAAATAAATCTTCAGTATGAGGGATTTTTTTTCCAAACTAAATAAAATTGTTCAAACAACACAGTTTGTTGGGAAACTGCCACCCCCTCCTGTTCTGTCCCTTTCCTCGACACAACAATCCTGCTGCTTCAGTCAGCCAGTGGGCAGTGGGGGGTAGGTTTGATTGTTTTTCTTCTGTTTGGTTTTGTTTGTGTTTTGTTGAAGAGGCAGCCTAACACTGTGTTAACACTGTCACCTGAGGCTAACAAAATTTGGCTAAGAGATGGAGATTTCCAGTCCTCACTCAGTGACAGGTCCCAGGAGGCCCTTGGACCCTCAGATTCCTATAAAGTCAAAATTCCCATCTGTTTTATTATAGGTTTAATTGGTTTGCTCCTCTATGGAACCGGAAAGTAAAATGAAACCCCTCATCATATGCCACTTAAGTTAGGGGTAAAGGTCACATTGATTCTGAAAGTCGATGTGAAAAATAAGAAATGACTAAATTTTCCAAATTGCCTCAGCCAAACAGTTGATGCTTGACTCTGAATTAGTTGATTCAATAAATATTTTTTTAGCCACTACTTAGTACCAGAAGCTGTTCTAGATGCTACAGTCATGAGTAAGAATTAACTCTGCATTTGCTTCAAAGAGCAGAATGAACTTTAAACCATTCCCCTGTTCCTACATATACACTATATACAATTCATTTTGCAGTATGAAGCATCTCAGGACATAAAAGATAGGACTGAAGAATAGAATAAGGAAAGGCAGTGGGTATTTTTCTTCAAGCTTCCAAAGAGAAAATGAAAGATTTCTGAGAAAGGAGATTTCTTAAAGTCCCAACTGGGGGATTAGTTAGTCCCTTGGGGATTAATTTTGGGGCTGTGCATCCTGAGAAAGTTACATGCATGTGAAAATTTAGCAAAATTCAGGCTTACCCTCTAAAATAAAAGATGGTAGAGTTTATGTGTTTGTGTGCATGTGTGTATGTGTGTTTAATTAGCCTGAGAGTATCTAAGAAAACATATTCTGAAGGTTCACTTGTTGCCACCTGCTCCATGATTTTGGCCTCTCAAGTGTGGTTTGCTAAAGAAATCAGGCTGCCAGCAAAGTACAGCAAATTGGAAAAATGAACTGGAACATCATAATCTGCTTCAGCTATAGCAAAGAAAAAGACATCTGGTAGACCAATTGGAAGCCAGCCAATGATGAAGACTTCAATTAAAATAAAGAACATGTCCTCAGGAGAGCATCTCTGAGCTCAAGAAGTTATAAGTCCAGTGTGCTACTTGAAAGCCAACTACTAGAAAAAAGTCATTTTCAAATAAAGCGAGACAGAGAGAGCAAGGCTTGAATTCTTGCAAGAAACATCTTCCTGCATGTCTTGTCCTAACTGATGACTTAATAGGAGCTGGAGGTGCCACCATCCAATGCAGGAAATAGGCTATCACACAGAAATTGAAGCTGTAGGTCTGCCCATAATGTTTCTGGGGGAAATTCAGATGTTAGCACAAAGTACAGGGGTTGCCGTCATGTAGCTAAGGGTATACTGGAGCAGGAATCAGCCAGCCAGGATTCCAGTTCTAACTCTGCCACTTTTGACTTATGAACCTCAGGCAAGAAACTTCATCCTTGTGGGTTTCAGTGTTCCCAGCTGAAAACTGAATACTAAAACCTATTTCATAGAAATAAGGGAAGGAGTGCATGAAACATTCTATGGAATGGCATTTAATACAATGTCTGGCATACAGTGTGGTTACAATATATTAGTTAAATAGAATAGGCCAAACAGAAAAGAAAAATCATCTTTGATAAAAATCCAGTATGTATTTTTATATTAAAGAAATAGACTCTGATATAAACAGCATCTATGAAATATACACCCTGACCCACAAGATAATGCTACATTTGGTTGAAAAGAGTCACGTGGCTATGAAAGAGATAAAGCAGTTTTTCAGAATCCCAAAAACAGGTTCAAGGGCTGAACATAGAAACAACTGGACACCGAGGCATTGAACCTCCATTCAGGGAAAGGAATTGATGGTCAGTGTCTGCAAGGTGTTGAAAGTTCTGCAAATAGCAGTTGCATAGAAATTCTCAATAGACATACAGCCTACTTATAGTTTTGTGCTATATCAGTAACAAAGTGTTTTTGTTAATATTCTTGATATCAAATTTCTAACAAGATAATTTCTATATTGTAATTATTCCCAGAAATCCTGGATAAGCATGGAATCAAACACCTTGGTGAATTCAAGAGAACTAGCAAAGATTATGCCCTTAACCCTTGAAAGGGTAATTCTTAAGTGACTATTTGATACCTTAGAGGGAATTTGTTCATTGGGCCTTTCTTATTTTATTAAGCCCAAACAAAACCCAATGCTATAGAGTCTTTTTGAAATACTTTGTTATAGCATTTATAATTAATCTCTGTGTGTATGACTTTCTCTTCTGCTAGTCTGGGAGTATCTTGAGAGTAGAGGTTGTCTCTCTCTTCTTAAGGCCCACAGCTCCTATCACAGAGACTGCACATGGTATGTGTTGTGTGTGTGTGCATATGCGTATACACATATATATACATATGTGTATATACACACATATACATATATATGTATATACATACACACATATACATATGAATGAGTGAAAAAATGTTCCTCAAACCATTCACTAGGAACAATGCCTATTGGAATGATATATGCGAGCAGTAAGAGCACCAGTGGGTCACCCATTAGGACAGGGGAAGGAGGGAAGAAGAGGTTTAACAGAGGGAAAGTTAGAGAAATAAGACTTGCCTTTTATCTCAGAATTCAGCTGGGAAGAGTGTCATTACACACATTCCTAATTTCAGGTGACTGCTTTGTTGAGCTAGTGACCCCAAGAACGCTAAAGTTTAGTAGTAAACACTAACTTTCTCTTTCAAAATTAATGGATGGACTCCAAAATGAAGAAAAACATGATGATTCCCCCAAACTAATGACTGCAGATTACAATAGAAATCTTCCCTCCTCTGCTAACAGCAACAGCCTAACACCCTTCAGGTATAGAAGAATCTCATTCTCTCTCTCTCCTTCTCTCCTCCCTTCCCTCTGTCTCCCTGAGTCAGAAGGATCTGAAAATCTTTCAGGCATTGAGAAGCATGACTGGTTTTCTGTGAAGTCAAGGACATGTGAATTCTGGGAGAAAGTTGAGTCTGTGCTGGAGAACTGGGCCTTTATAAAGAAAATATTCTCAAAAGTGACAGGAGAGAAGAAAGTGAAACCAAAACAAGAATAAATACCACAGAAAAAAATGGAAAAAGAGCTAATTTTGGGCTGGCATTGCTACTGTATCAAATATAGCTGTGAAGAAAAGGAAGAAGAGAAGAAAATCCTCTTATTCTTATTCTTCAAGGCCTTTTAAAAATGTCTTTCTTTGCTTGCCTCTTTCTTTTGGTTTTTCAATAGAGAAGGGCACAGATAATAAACCAGTCTGCATCATCAGATAAAGTATTAGCTTATGGGCTGATTTCCTCCTAATGCTCTGCCACCCACCTTTAATTCAAAGGAGGCTTTTCCACAGGAAGAAAAATCAAAAAATCAAAAAAGACAAATAGAGACATCATCCATCTCATTGTCTCAGCCTTTAATAGCCAAGGATCACAAAAATCCACAACCCTTCCTGTGTCCACACACTGGTCCCCTATCCTGGGAGTGGGCAGGAATGCCAGGGGACAGGAGTGATAAGACAGCCCTGAAAGTGGAAACCTAAAGCCACCTCACCAAACACACACACTGAAATCATCTTCAGAAAATATCCATGAGAAATTTACATCAATGAATTTTCTTTTTCCATGAACATCTCCTTCACTGTATCTGGCCTTATGACCATACCACCTACCTCACTGGATAACAGAAAGAAGTATCATAGTCCTGGGAGCTATCCTAGCGTTGCCATTCACCTAACCCACTGGGGACAAGTTAGTCTCCTTCTCCAAGACTCTGCTTAATCTTTTATAAGAATGGAATTATGTTCCTCTCTCAAGGGTCACTGGGAGGATTGAATGAGCATCTATGTGAAAGCACATGGTGAAATCTTAATAAATATTTGTTTTTTTCATGTTCTTTTTCCAGAGCAGTACTATTTGTCCAAATGGACTTCTCGGACCCGGCCTCTTTATTCCCCATTTCTCCCACACCCATAGTAGCTTGGTCAAGGAAATTGCCTGAAAGAGGTCCCCCAGCCCATGCCATGTCCCTGACCCCATGTCATTTTCTAACACATCTGTTAAGAAGTTTTTAAGCCCCCAGACCATCAGCTAAGTAGGAAAGAGTTACAAAACCCATTGTCATCCATGATTTTGGAATTCTCCAAGCTCCTGAAGATGATAATAGTAATAGTAATAATGACCTGCTACTTTGAGTAGTTTGAAATGCATTTGATACTAAGAATTATATAATAATTATAACTTAAATGAGTTATATTTTTGAGCACTGGTAATCAGTGTTTTACCTAACAATGATCATATAAATAATAGCTAAAATTCACTGTACACTTAAAATCTGCCCACTTTTACTTGTATTTATCTCCTTTGGACTTCTCCCTGATACAGGAATTTGGAGTTCAGAGAGGGAAATGGCCTGCTTAAGGCTGCAAAACTCTCATGCAAAGCTGGGATCCAATTCAGGTCTAATTCCAAAGGGTTTGCTTTTAAACATTATACCGACTGATTCTGTGAGAAATATGAGTTTTGGGGGGGGGTTGCTTATTTGGGAGCATGGTATGTTACCTCAGCTGTAGAATAACTCTAGAGATAAATGGCTGTCTCAGGTCAGACAATACCCACTTTTGTCGACTCAAAATTTGGGAGCTCTGAATTCCATGTATTCTCCAAACTGCACCCCCCAAATAAGTCCCTTAATGGTGAAGTGACCGCAGTCTGAGGGTTTTGTGTTGCTTGATCCAACCCAGAATTAGAAGCCCTGGGCTGGTTTTGGGCAAATACCCATTCCTACCTCCCAGTCTCAGCCAACCAACCATCCAACCAATCAACCAACCAACCTACTGTGGGCCCAGGTGTATGCCTGGGTGGGACTTGAGTTGAGGGGTGATTCAGTGATAGCAGAGGCATGGTAATTTCCCGGAGTTGGAGTAGAACTCGCTTTTCTAAAATACCTCCCCACTGAGGTCTGGCACAAACTCTTTTAAAAAGGGAAAGTCCTTCATTCCATAAGGCATTGGTCCTGGAAGAGAGGACTTAAAATCATAGCAAGGTGGAAATACCTGCAGAATTTCTATATTTGGAAGGGGGAGGGATCTGCATGCCTAAAGATCGAAAGGAGGAAAGGATGCATTTCCACGGGAGGCCTGAAGTGTCCTAAACAAATATTCCTGTGAAAGTCTAGTCAAGGACAGAGTTTGCCCTAAATACAGTTCGTGTGACCACCTGCAGTGCATGGCTGGGAGCTGTTTGGATACAGGAATGTGGCTGAGGTGTGGGATGTGTGAAAAGGAAACCAGTGAAGTGTAGTGGTTAAGAACTTGGGCTCTGAAATCAGATGGGCTTTGAATCTCACTTCATTGCTTATGGGCTGTGTCTGAACACGGGGTGAGTGTTTTACCATTACCAAGCCTGTCTCCTCTATAAAATGGAGGTTATGCTAATAACTCCCTCTCTGTTAGGCTTGCTATGTTGATTAAATGAAAATAAGAACAAAAACAAAAACAAAAAAAACCCAAAGCCAAACATAGAAAGCATTTAGTACAATGGCTGGCAAATAGTTGGTGCTTAATGAGGGTTATTAATAATGATAATATTCATTAATACCATTAACTTTCCTGAACCTCCCAACTTTTCCCAATTCAGAATAAGTAGGAAGGGAAGTTCATCTTCATGGATTTGGAAATCTGATAAATGTCCTGTGAACTGAGACTATGGAGGAATGAGGGATTGGGGGTGGGGGGTGGGACGGGGTGTGGATTCCATTAGGCATTGAGCTCTGTTGGCCATGGGGTTTTAGAGGCACATCTGAAAGCCGCCAAGACTATGCTTTGTTTTCACTAAGGTTCTTAATGGAGAACACAAAGACTTGACCATTTCCGCTGAAAACTCAGTCCTTTCTGTTTCTACCTGGTATGTAAGTACTGTCATCCCCATCTGGATGCCAGAAGGACTCTGGCAAGAGCCCGAGTGTCCGAAGCCCGCCCCCGCCTGCTTTCTCTGGGGCCAGCCCCAGATCTTGTTGCTCAGGCAAGTCAGCTGGCTGTCACGGTAGTTCATTCTTGCCTCATCCCCGAGTCCTGAGAAAACGATCAGATGTTTAAGAGGGTGTGTTACAACTCAGTGGTTTTTTTTTTTTTGACTGCAATAACACATCTCTGAAAAAGTTGCTCAACCTCAGGATGATCTTTTCACCAAACTCTATTTCTGCAGGTTGTAGTCTACCTGTGACACATCCCAAGCAGGCTGGAGTCAAGTGGTGTCTCCCTTACAAATTATCCAGAATGCTAGGGATGATGTGTAATCCCGTGCCTGAGCCCATTAGCTCTCTTAGCTGTGGTGATGGAAACCAGATAGCTGACTGCTTTCAGTCACACATAGCTCTGTTCGGAGAGCACAATGCCAGACAGCTGTAGAGAACCTTTTAGAGAAGGAAAGAAATCGCTTTGAAGGAGTGAATAGTACTGCAAGGCTGTGGAGCCCAGAATCACAGGGAGTTTTCTCGTAAAACCAAGAAATACAGCAGCATCCTCCAAATGGGGGCAGCGCATGACCTACTTCATTGCTGTGCTTTTGAGCCTGGTGAGTCACCACGTAACTTCGGTGGCTCTTCCTGGCTGACCCGTTGCATGTGTTGTTCATCTCAAGCAGCTTTGCAGTTAACACAGGGAGTTAGTGGTGTGCATCTGGTGGAGAAGTAATGTACAACTTGAGGTGCTAGTTTTTTCTTCTTCTTTCCCTCTACTGTTCCGCCCGTTGCTTATGTACTGTCTATGTACTCTTTCTGCATGTCACCTGCTGCTTTAGCCAGTGTTACTTCCCACAAATCCTACTAATAAGAAAGAGGAAGCATCCAAGAGAGAACCACTTAGATCTAACCTAACGGTTTATGAGGGCAGGATTGTGCTCTAACCCGTTCACCACTATGTTCAGAGTCTAGAACAGCACCAAAATCAGAATATGAGCCAAATGTAAATTTATAGTTGATTAGGGATTCTGGAGACTTGCTACCTGAATGTATGCACTCCTGAAAGTTACTAGGGCCACATCCCATCATTTGATAGACCCATACAGACACAGATTGGCATTTAAGCATCACTTTAGTTAACTACTAGGTAAAGAAGGTGAAAATTGCAGTAAAATAATAGGTACTTAATATTTCACTGCCCAAATACTGTGCCTATCACTTGAATGTTTAAACTTAGTGCTCCTTATAAACATCTTTGGAAGATAGTTACCTTAAGACTAGTAGGTCTCCCCCATCTTCCCTGATTGATCACACACACACACAAAATCTTCCCTGAATGTCACACGCCCCATTCCTTCACTTGAGAATCAGAGAACTCTCCATCTCTGCTGACCAGAGGCAATTCTGAGAAGCATGCTTCGTTTATACTCACGTATGAAAGTTTGAAATTGTTGAGTAAAAAACAAGTCAAGGTGTCCAGTGTCTTAGGTTGGGTTCCCCAGAAGCAGACCCTGAGATGAAGATTTGTGTAAATTCATGTATTAAGGAAACTTCCTCAGGAAACCTGGTGATGAAATGAGGACCAAGTTAGGGAAGGGGAAGAAACCAAGCAATCTGTGATCTCAGCCAGAGAACCACAGATCATCCTGATCTCTCCAGAGCTTAAATTATGCCCCAGGGAGGGACTTTCATGCTTATGCCCCCATTGGTCATTGGTTAAGGGATGCCCCAGGGAGGATGTCATGAATGTAGGCAAAGCAGGCTCTAGTAGTCTATGTGTGATGTGTGAGTGAGGAGGGTAAGTGTGTGGTATGCAGAATGAGATCCAAGGGGAACTGTGTGGAGCACCTATATTATTCATGGCACTCAGTTTCTGATTGGTGAGCATGCCTCTCCTATCATCCTGCAACACAGCTCTGAGTAAATAGCAAAGGCTTTTCAAAATAAAAGTCCAACTCTAAGGTCTTTTTTCCACAACCTTTGCAGAGACAAAGCTGGTAAGTTTTTCCCATCTGCCTAACTTCTGTGTCTACGTCTTAATCCGTCCATAATTTGGAAATGCATCTGTTAAAAGGTATTTGGATGCCTTCATACTCCAGGACTGCTTTTGCTGACTGCCAGAGCTGGCTAAATCATTTTGTGAAACTGTTCCTCAGTAGTCCAGACCCCATATAGTCACTGACAGAGGAATAGAGAGTGAATGTGAGGCTTCTTAGTGCAGAGTCCTCCCCACCCCACCCCACCTACACACAAATGCTCAAAGCACACTCAATGCTCTGACACAAATAAATATTCTTCCATTCAACAGCTCAAGAAATTTGTCTCACTGAAAGATGTATGCTTTGCAAGCCTGTATATGGAATGGCCACTTACTGGTGGGTGCACTTCCTTATACTGTTCTGTCCCCCCATTGTATATCCAGAGGCTGGAATAGAGCCTGAATCAGAGTAAGTACTCAATAGATTTTTTAAAATATATATTTGCTAAAGGAATGAATGAAGTCACCTCAAAGTAACCTAAATTATTTACCAGTCCCTATCTAAGTGGAAACTAATTTTGGATGATTTTCTCTACTTTTCAGTCAACTCAGCACTGTTCTTTAATGATTCAATCTCTTGAAAGTACCTTCT
Organism: Mirounga angustirostris; assembly: GCF_029215605.1. Taxonomy (NCBI): domain Eukaryota; kingdom Metazoa; phylum Chordata; class Mammalia; order Carnivora; family Phocidae; genus Mirounga; species Mirounga angustirostris. The sequence continues at coordinate 45,875,935 of NW_026991722.1, read as the reverse complement.
AATGGGTTTAGTTATTTTATTTATTCTGTTTTGCTCAATCACAGATAAATTTGCATTCGATTGTATCTAAATGGTTGGCAAAGACCCATCCTTGGCTAAAACTCATCTAAACCATAACAAGACAGGCTGAATTTGGGCATGTTTCCACAGAAGTAAAAATATTTCCCACATATATTCAATTATTCATTTATGGGTGGACTGTTTTGATTTTCTTCTTTCTTCAGCTTTCCAGCATTTGAGCCTTCTTTTCAATAAATGATTGTAATTGTGAAGGAAAGGAAACGCATTTCAAGGAAGTTCATTTTGCCAAGTAAAAGTAGCTCACTTGTCCTCAACTCCTGCCACACTGAACTCTGAATTCTGCTTTCTCCTTCTTCCATGCATGGCCCATGCTGACTGAAATACTTTTCTCTCACTTATCTACATGTGCCCACCTTGTCCTTCCCGACCCAATTCAAGGGCCATTTTCTTCATGAAAACTTTCTGTAGAGAGTGAGGGGCTCTCCCGTCTTTCTGCTATCAAGGGCACCAGATCTTCAAACCTTAAATCTCTTAGCACTTAGCATTTTTTGATGGAAGTTTATTGTAGTGATAGAGCATAATTTGATCCAGATTGCCTGGATTCAGATCCTGGCTCTACCATTTAATGACTCCGTGATCTGAGGCAAATTACTTTATCTCTCTCCACTTCAGTTTCTCATCTTTTTTTTTTTTTTTAAGGCAATAGAAGTTGCTATCTCATAGAGTTGTTAGCATCCGATGACTTAATACATGAAAAAAGAACATAGAATAATGTCTAGCATGTAATCAGTGATCAATAATTATTAGTTTTTCAAACTATTATTATTGTTCTTTTACATGTTTGCCTCACCAACTAGATGGTTATCTCCCACCAGGCTTGAGCTATGAATTGGCATCTTTGTTCTTCCTGGTCCTAGAGCAGTATCTGGAACATAGTTGAAGTTCTACAGAGGCTGAGTGAACGAGTAAAAGATAACCACGGACTACAGTGATAAAAGTGAAATGTAGGTAGTATCTGAGAGTGAGTTGGCTCTCTTGGAAAGTCCTGTGAGGACTATATTCTATGTAACTATGGTGGTGGCCATGGTGAAATAAACTACTCTAGGCCATCCTTCTAGAAAGGCCCACAGTCAGATCCAGGGACGAGGCTTCTGGGGTCCATCAACTCCCACCCTCACTCATGAGTAATGCTGAGCTCTAAAGCCAGTCCATGATAAAAAGGGGAATGATTTTGTCATGTTGGCTTAATGTGGTTGACATGGTGTTCACTGCAATCACCAAGGCAGCTAATGTGTATGTAGTCCCCGCTGGTGTTCGGAGAGCTTAGGGTGAGGGGCCTGCCTCTGCCTAAACTAGTGTTGGCCTCATAAGCAAGTGGAAGAGTTGATTGCTAGAAAACTGTATTGCATAGGTTATTCCTACCCTCCCTGTGGCAGATCTCCATTCTTGGCTTCTTCATTGTTAATAGAACTATAACTTCCTTTTCAAGTCAGTGAGCTGTTCAACCTAAGACATGGGATGGTGCCAAGAACATATGGGTGGAAATGACAGTTGGTCTGTTCTTACTCTTAAGAGCAGTGCTTTCCTTCCTTTGCCTCTCTTATACTCAGTCCATCTCCATGAAGAGAAATACCCTACTGGCCCCAGAATAGTGAGAGGTATGTAGAACAGACTAGAAGCCTACTTAAGGCAAGCTGAGATGACACAACCCAGTCAACTCCCTGATCCATACCAGTGCCCGGACTTGGAGCCCAGCCAGGCTCAGCTGAGTATCAGCTTAAACCTAGAACCACTGCCTGAATCAGAGCCACCCAAAATGATTGCAGATGATTGAGTGAGAAAGAAACAGTTCTTGTTGTGGCTGTTGAGATACTGTGGTTGTTTTATATGGGACTATTAGACTGATATAGGAGTCAGGAAGGAAGAGTGAGAGAAGCTGTGAACAGGCGAATTTTACCTTCTTTCTACTTTTGTGACGGCTGCCCCATGCTAGGCCAGAAAGTTCTGTGGCCCATGGCTTATAGGAAAAGGAAAGCTGTCACCTGCCTCTATTTGCATTCGTGGCACGTCTGAGACTTAGAGAAAATGTGCAAATTCTTCATGGTCTTTTCCCGCAGAGGGGAGGAGCAAAGTTGGGAGAATCCCTTTTTGATGATAAGTGGCATTTCTGATGTCTTCACCAAATACTGTCCATGCAAGTTGCGTGGAGTGTTGAAGGGGGATTGATCACTACAAACATTGTGAGTAAAGCCCCAGTTTTCCCCAGAAGCGATGTGGTAGAGTGGAAGGTATAAATCTGAAGGGCTGGAATCAATAAGATTTGGTTGAAATCCTGCCTCTAACTACTGCCAAATTATGTAACTTTTTTGAGACTCAATTCCCTCACCAGCAAATTAGGGGTAACATCACTGACCTTGCACAGTTACTTTGAGGAGTAGATGAGTTAATGCATGCAGATTCCCTGGTCCATAATAGATGGCCACTAATAAAAAGTAGTGATTTGTATTATTTTTCACCGAGTTTCTCATCTTCCCCTTTTTACATCAAAAGAGTATAATTGATCTAATGACCTAGGAACATGTATATGTTATAATTCAATGGTTTTTGTTTAAAACTTAGAGGTAATCATGGTAGGATACATCCAGTCTTCCCAACAGTGGACTGACCCCACTCCATTTCAGATGTGTTTAGCTGGAAAGTGTGAGTGATGCTTCTTTCTTCTTCACTTTGAGTAGCACGGTGGGAGGGGAAGACCTTGGGGAGGCTGGCCGCCAAGTCCTAAGCTTCCCAAGCACACAGAGGATTTTGCCAAGGCAAAGCACACTATTATTAAGATTAACAGTTTTCAGATGGAGTCAGCCTTTTCAACTAACTGACTGACTGGTAATGATGTTCTGAGATGCCATTTCCTGCCAAACAGTAAGATGTGGAATTTGTTAAATTAAGCCATGTGATGGGTCTGAAATGTATTAACTTAATCCATAATGAATGTCATTCCATTCCTTTTAACATGCTTCCCCAATTAAGTTATTTAGGCCTCAGATATCTAAAGAAATTGAGCTGTCCCACTTGTTGCCAATTGGTTAATTCCTTGATGATGGATAAAAGCTACTAACTGCTTTTGTTTTTAAATCTGTTTTCTTCAGTAATAGCAACCTTTTAATCAGTGGTTACAAAGAAAATGCTTAATACTCCATAAGAAAATGCCCAAGAAAGACAAAAAATTAGGAAGATGAACACAAAGAGGCCTTATTCAGCCTGCCCAAGCATCTCCAACAGGACCCAACGTAGCTGCCATTACAGTTAACATGCCACGTGAAGGAACTTGGTGACCATTTTTATTTTTTTGCCCCTTGTTGGACATATAGTAGATGTTCAGTGTTTATCAGGCTGAACTGAACTAAATTCTGGACAACTCAAAGTTTCTGACAAGTGTCTCCACAAGACAAGCATTTCTAGATTTCAGAATGCCCTTCTCATTCCCAAGAGGATGTGATAGAAATTCTCAGTAGGAGTAATATGCCTCTACTATACCCATATCTATGGGGAGTGGGGTCAATCCTTATGTAGGCAAGCAATGACCACATATCAGAAGTGACTTTGCCACCTTAGGCTGCCCCTGCCTCAGCTGCCAAGGTAGGTACAATGCTCAAAGAGTTTCCTGGACAATCAGTGTGTAATTTGCCCACAAATGCCTGGTGCAATCTTGCAGAGTGTGGCCATCTGACAGATAATCAGGTGCAATATTTCAGTTTGTCAGCCTTACTTTAAATGGTAGAACATACCAATTTGGAAGAAGCTTTTAGACAAAAAGCTGTTCAGGGTAAAATCAGTTCCCGTGATATGGAACCAAGGTTTGTTTGGTTTTGTTATCTCAGGGCCCACTCAATGTTACCAGACATAATCTATCACCAAAGCCTTTTAGGGAACAGTGGTGGTATATAGCAGGGGTCGGCAAACTGCAGCCTGTGGGACAGACTCAGTCCATTGCCTGTTTTTGTAAAGTGTCATTGTAAAGTTTTATTCATACCCATTTGTTTATGTATTGCCTGTGGCTGCTTTGAGTTACAACGGCAGAAGCAAATAGTTATAACAGAGACCATATATTTCACAAAGCCTAAAATAGTTACCATCCAGCCCTTAACAGAAAAGGTTTTGATTTTTCAAATATAGTCACTCTTTCTTTGGTAAGACTTTAATTTCCCCCACTGTTGCTGGCTTGCCGTATTATGGTAAACAGAGTGTACATGCATGCCCCTTGATTTGGGGTCTGTAGTAGAAAAAATTCAAGATTTCTGTCCATTGGCTATTCAATTACACAAATCTGGGCACAGCTGTGAAGAGACTTTGCAGATGGAATTAAGGTTACAGATCTGAAATCCAGAAGAGTCTTCTAGATAATCCAGATGGGGCCAATTTAATCACAAAAGCCCTTAAAAATGAGATATTTGTCTGGCTGAAGTCAGAGAAGTGTGGCAGATGAGATGCAGTGCCAGGGGGTGTTGGAGAGACAAGAAGCAAGAGAAAGACTTGATGTACCCTTGTTGTCTTTGAAGATGGATGGGGAAAGCAGAAGAAGAAATGGAAGAAATGTGGGCAGGATCTAGGAGCAAAGGTGGATCTCTGCTTAACAGCCAAAGGGAAGCAGGGACCTCAGTCCTGCAACCACAGGGAACTGAATTTGGCCGACAGCCTAAATGGACTTGGAAAAGGGATCCCTCCCCAGTGCTTCTCTCTAGTAATGAGTACGGCCCTGCTAGCATCTTGATTTTAGCCCTTTGAGACTCGTGTCAGACTTCTGACCTACAGAACTGTGAGATAATAAATTCGTGTAGTTTTAAGCCACTAAGTTTGTGGTAATTTGTCATGACAGCAGTAGAAAGATAACATAGGGTCTAATATCTTACTTGCTTTGGCCAAAGTGATGTTTGAACCCACAGGATTTAAGTAAAGACTGCAAATGTGCCAGGGTTTTTACCATCACCAAAAAAAAAAAATGTGTTTGAGGTTTTCTATACCCATAAGAAGTATATGACCTGGCTAACCTGCTTATCAGAAGAGGATGAGAGACACCTGGAGCAGACCTGGGCCACCTTGCAGTCTGGATCAGCCAGCCCCCAGGCAACCCATGGATGCATAAACATTAACATATGATTGTTTTTAAAAGCCATTAAATTTTGAGATGGCTTGTCATGGAACATCATGGTGAATAAATGATATATGTAAAAAAATAGTATTGGAAATGGGTTACTCCCATAACAAAAACCTAAAATATGTGGCACTGGCTGGGAATGAGACAGTGATTAATATACAAATAATGCAGCTAGAATAAAGTGGCAAGATAAATCAGCCTGATAGAGGAGTTGGAAAACTGAGAACCCACGGGACATAATGGCAAACACTGGTAAAGTGTTGCCTGCAATAATCCGGAAGGTACATGGTGCATCTAGTGAATTTGCAGATTTGAGGGAGCAGATCTGTGGCAATATGTTGAAAGCTAAGCCATAGCTACTAACAGCACTGGAGAAGCTATGAGAAAGAGAACTCAGAAACAAACTGGCTATTTTTGAAAGCAGTGGGAGGTAATATAGAAAGTCCAGAAATCTCAATGTTGGAAATAAAACTGAACTCACTAAATCAAAGGTGTGACCAGTACGATTAATTCTGTAAAAAAAAAAAAAAAATCAAATCCATGTGCTTATAGAGAGATATATCTTTAATATAAAGACCAAATCAGAGGTATGACTATAACACCCTTTGTTTGACTGACAACAGAAAATAGAGGGCTTAATATATTGTCTTGGCTGAGCAGAGTCTTGTAGAAAGATTAGGGCATAGTCCCACAGAAGCCTTAGGAGGCTGAAGTACACACAGTTGTCTATATTTGGAGAGGCATGTGTTGGAAATAATTGTGTGTTTTGGTACATGGGGTTGACTAGAATGAAATACATAGAAAACCCACATGGGTTTTGAGAGATCTGTATTGTCAAAAACACGGTTAGACATGTAAGAAGACTGAGATTTTTTTCAAGCTGTAAACAGTCCTCTGGGCCCCCCAAGTTTCTAGAAATAGGAAGCAGTCTGAGAAAGATACTCAGACTCTAAGACAAATATATTCCCTATTGGCTTCATTGGAAGTGGTCAAAGAGGATGTTGGAAAAGGAAAGAACTTCCAGAAGATGGAGTCAAGAGTGGTGAACAACGAACACAAGACATGCATAGAGAGGAGAATTGGGGCCAGATTGAGGAACATTTCTTACCTCGAGGGAAAGGGCGCCCCACACCATTTCCTTGCAGAATTTCAGACTTGCTATGATCAGTGGCAGCTATATGCTCTGCATTCTTTCCTTTTCAAAGAAGAGTAGTCCTAGTCCTATTCCACTGTTGGATGTTAGGCATGGAGGGAGCATAACAGTTGTTTTTTTGCTTCTTTGGTCTTTAAATCAAAAGGAGTTAAACCCAGCCTTGACATGGACCATGGTTTTTGACCCTGATGCCATAATTGGATGACAACTTGAGGGTCTTGGGATAGGTTCCTTCCACTAACAACTACATGAATGTTGGGTTTGACCTTGCAATTTGAGTGACAGAAGTGACACAAATGGAGTTGTGAATTGTCCTTATGTGGTTAATCTTACTGTCTTACCTTTGTTTGCTTCTGCCACTGCCATGATAAGAAAATTCCCTGACTATCCCACTGGTCCAAGGAAGATGAAGGACACATAAAGCAGACTTGAATCCAAACTGAAGTTTGATGCTAAGCCCAACTGAGACCAGCCTGGATCAGCCAACTTCCAACTGATCCACAGATACCTGAAGGTTGTTTTAATCCACTGGGTTTTGAGGGGATTGCTTAGCATTACTATAGCAAAAGCTAATGACATGGGATTTCTCTTGTTTCTCTCTTCTCCGAAGAATTTCATCATTATGAATACCAGTGGCAAGTCCTATATTTCCTATTCTTTGTAATATGCTTCCCAATTAGTCACGTAAATGACAGACCTTTACCTTGGGAGCCAGAGAACCTAGTTTCTAAATACCAGCTCTGCCATATACTGGGTATGTGATCTTAAGCCTAAAAGTTAATACTCTCGAGGTCTTAGTTACCTCATCTAAGAAATAATGAAAATCATCCTAACTTCATAGGGTTTTGTAAGGATGAAATGAGACAGCAGATTTGAGGAAACATTGTATTGCCTGACATAAAGCAGGGCCTTAATGTAAGTTGAACCTAAATAATTGGAATGGGTTAATGGATGATTTCCAAGTTTCTTTCTATGTCAACAATAACTTGGTGCTGAGAAATTCCTGATCTTCAACACAATACCTACTCCTTGATGCTTGTTTGATGATGATAAACACTTTTATTTCACTATTTGAAACAATCCTCACATTGGGAACATCCCTGAAAGAGTTAACACATTGATTTCAATTTATACTTAGTTGTGAATGACTAACATCAGAGCACATTTTAATAGAGATCCATGGGAAAGACACAAATGATTTATATTCATGATTAGGTTCCCGGTACCTATAAGGTCAATATGTGGAAATGACAGAATACATCCAGTAAGTTAGCAAGCCAAGCAACATTTGTGTATTGCCATAGTCCTGGAGAAAAACACTCAAAGAGTATGTATATATTACAGACAAGGCACCATAACTACTTTCAAGTAAACAGTGTACTGTTGGTGGGAATGCAAACTGGTACAGCCACTGTGGAAAACTGTATGGAGGTGCCTCAAAAAATTAAAAATAGAACTACCATATGATCCAGTAATTCCACTACTGGCATTTACTCCAAAAATATGAAAACACTAATTTGAAAAGATATATGCACCCCTGTATTTATTGCAGCATTATTTACAATAGCCAAATTGTGGAAGCAACGCAAGTGTCCCTTAATAGATGAATGGATAAAGAGGTGATATAATGGAATATTATTCAGCCATAAAAAAGGATGAAATCTTGCCATTTGCAACAACATGGATGGAGCTAAAGGGTGTAATGCTAAGTGAAATAAGTCAGTCAGAGAAAGACAAATATCATACGATTTTACTCACATACAGAGTTTAAGAAACACAACAAACAAACAAAGAGAAAAAGAGACAAACCAAAAAACAGACTTAAAAAAAAATTTTTTTTTGATGTAGTGTTCCATGATTCATTGTTTGTGTATAACACCCAGTGCTCCATTCAATATGTGCCTTCTTTAATACCCATCACCAGGCTAACCCATCCCCCCATCCCCTCCCCTCTAGAACCCTCAGTTTGTTTCTCAGAGTCCACAGTCTCTCATGGTTCATCTCCCCCTCTGATTTCGCCCCCTTCATTTCTCCCTTCCTGCTATCTTCTTCTTCTTTTTTTAAACATATAGTGTGTTATTTGTTTCCGAGGTACAGGTCTGTGATTCATCAGTCTTACACAATTCACAGCATTCACTATAGCACATACCCTCCCCAATGTCTATCACCCAGCCACCCCATCCCTCCCACCCCCACCACTCCAGCAAACCCTCAGTTTGTTTCCTGAGATTAAGAATTCCTCATATCAGTGAGATCATATGATACATGTCTTTCTCTGATTGACTTATTTCACTTAGCATAATACCCTCTAGTTCCATCCATGTCGTTGCAAATGGCAAGATTTCATTTTTTATGGCTGCATAATATTCCATTGAATATACATGCCACATCTTCTTTATCCATTCATCTGTTGATGGACATCTTGGCTCTTTCCATAGTTTGCCTATTGTGGACATTGCTGCTATAAACATTGGTGTGCATGTACCCCTTCAGATCACTACATTTATATCTTTGGGGTAAATACCCAGTAGTGTAATTGCTGGGTCATATGGTAGCTCTATTTTCAACTTTTTGAGGAACCTCCATACTGTTTTCCAGAGTGGCTGCACCAGCTTGCATTCCCACCAACAGTGGAGGAGGGTTCCCCTTTCTCCGCATCCTCGCCAACATCTGTCATTTCCTGACTTGTTAATTTTAGCCATTCTGACTGGTGTGAGGTGGTATCTCATTGAGGTTTTGATTTGGATTTCCCTGATGCTGAGTGATGTTGAGCACTTTTTCATGTGTCTGTTGGCCATTTGGATGTCTTCTTTGGAAAAATGTCTGTTCATGTCTTCTGCCCATTTCTTGATTGGATTATTTGTTCTTTGGGTGTTGAGTTTGATAAGTTCTTTATAGACTTTGGATACTAGCCCTTTATCTGACATGTCCTTTGCAAATATCTTCTCCCATTCTGTCGGTTGTCTTTTGGTTTTGTTGACTGTTTTCTTTCCTGTGCAAAAGCTCAAAAAACAGACTCTTAACTAGAGAGAACAAACTGATGGTTACCAGAGCGAAGTGGGTGGGGGGATGTGTGAAAAAGTTGAAGGGGATCAAGAGTACACTTTTCATGATGAGCAGTGAGTAATGTATAGAACTGTCGAGTCATTGTATTGTATACCTGAAACTAATATAACACTGTGTATTAACAATACTAGAATATAAATAAATGAATAAATAAATAAATAAATAAATAAATAAAACTCCCCTCAAAAAAACAAAAACAAAACAAAAACAGTGCGGTCTACAGCATCCATCCAAAAAAACCTAACAAAAATTGACCTGACAACTTATTTAAATTTATTTTTGAAATGCAGTGTGTATTTCTAAATACAGTGAAAATCTTTACATACTGAAACCAAAGCTTGAGATTTAGTACTTAAAATATCTTATTTTTTAATCTTTTAATTTAATCTTTATTGTTGAACAGTGTGTGTATAATACGCAAATTTACTCTCTTCTTGTGGGGAATGAAAATTGGTAATCTTATTTTTAGTTTTACTTGAGAATTCTGGGTGCTGCCTGGCCCCTGGGTCATTGTTGTAAATAGGAAATCTTACAGTACAGCACTGAAGCCTAGCAGGTAGCAAAGGTTGAAATAAATGTCTACTAATTTTATGAAATACTGTGAAAATGAACTTTTTGATTAGGCCCCCAACAGCACCTTATTTTACTATGACTTTTTTCCCCAAAGTGGAACATAAATAGAAACAAACAGTAATAAATAAAAACATGGTTCAGGTTATTTGAAGATTCTGTTCAATTGGGTCTCAGTTAATTGCAGTTTTGCTGCTTTTCCTCACAACGCCATTTCCCTTACCATAACTCTGTAGATTACCAGAGTGGACTATTTCATGCACAATTTATTGCAGAGACAGGCAGTATTTATCAGTTCCTTCATGGCAAAGAAGAATCATCTGCTTGAAGGCCATCACTCACACCGCTGTCAGCGGAGTGGTGAAGAGCTGAATAATAAAAGAAAAGATCCCCCACAAATACTGGATCTGTGATAACTTCATTAATTTGAGAATTAGGAGACTTTCCAAAATGGGGGCGGGGGAGGGAATTACCCAACCTTTTAGCAGAACTTCCTAGATAAGATAGAATCCAAGCCTTGGCTCATCCATCATTGTTTAGAATTAGCTTTCATGCACTTGACCTTAGCCATCACTCTTTTTGTCAAGCCTGGGTGTCAACACAAAAGAAATTGGTTCATGGATGAGAGTGCTGAGTGTGCATCTGATCACACTCCTTTCAGGCACTTACCTTCTCACAGTAAGGGATCAATTAAAACCAAATGGAGCAGATTTCTCTGGATATCTGGGTCGTAGATGTGGAATGCTATGGTTTGGGCAAAAAAGCATTTAACTTGAGGAGAGAGAAAGAAGCTCCTGGCCCGAGCACAAACAGGCCAGGCATGTGTGTCATAAGCTGCGGGATGTAAACCCACTCAGCACTGGACACAAAAGGACGAGGACACAAGAGACCGTCTGTCATGTCATTACCTGACTACCTAGCTGTATTATTTATAAACCAACTTGCGGCAGATGTTGTCTTTTTTAACACAAATCCTCCTTCCAGGGCATTATGCATGAGGCCTAATTGTAAATGCCTATATTGTTTCTTTCCCCCACTGATTTATTGTTCTATAGACATCTACATGGGAACGAAGTGTGGAACTGTGCTGTTTTCTCTATTAATTATTTTCACTCTTTGATTACTAATTTCAGAAGACAAACTTTTCACTGTTGACCTCCTCGGGAGTGGATTGTTTTACAACGAGACTGTATTAGGGAAATGAGTCCCCAGTGAAAGCAGAAGGGCATGAAAACCTTGTGTCTTATTTATATTAACCCAAACACAAGTTTCCCAGTCATTTCCCTCTTAAATCTTTATTCACTCGTACAAGGAAAAAATCAGAGGTCCGCGAAGACTGATTTCACTGGAGTTATTGCACAATATTGATGCTATTACATTAAAATCAAAGTCTTCCTGCCCCCCTCATCCCCCCCCCCCCAAATCATTACCGTTAGACACTAAGGCAGTTATCCATATTTCTGCACCGAGGATGCAAAACCACAATCCACCACACGGGGCACATAGTAGGTGCTTAGAAATTATGAGTGTCCATCAAATTTAGAATTTGACATGATCCCCAAAGTAAGCTTTTGAGGTAGAATAACTTACAATTTGGAGGAGAGGTAGGAATTCTTTTCATGAGAAAATTTTGAAAGCTTTTGTTACACGCCATGGGGTTTGGTGGATTCCTTTGCCCGAATGCTGATCTGTTTGTGTGATTTCCCACCCACCTGCCCTCCCCCCGCCCCCCGGCAAGAATCAGAATTCCTGGGGAGCACTCAGGGAGACTGGCCCTGCCTCTTACTCTTACTCATCTCCATTCCCTCCCTCTCACCTCTGCTCAATAAGAGGCTGCACACCCTATAAACCAGGGCTGATATGCAGAAACCAGTGGCCACTGTTGCAGTTGTCCTGAACCCTGCTGGGGAGATAGGGATGGACATGATGGGGAAACATTTGTTACTTTGGCTACTGGGCTCTGCCTGGGACCCACATGTTCCTCGGGAGTCCCTGCTGAACTTGGCAGAAGCATGTGAACTTGGACTTGGGAAGGTCAGGACAGATCATCTACCTCAAGTCTCCATCCTGTGCAGCAAATCCTTCTACCCCACGACACTTAAATGACCATCCGGCTTCTTTGGGGATGCCCCCAGGATGGCAAACACATTCCCTCTTGAATTAGCCACGCATTCTGTTTTATGAGAGATGGAATAGTTAGGGAGTCCTGAGTTGTACCAAGGCTCTGTCCAGAGGAGGCTTTATGACTTTCACTATTTGATCCTATTGGCTTTCCGAAGCCACACTGAGGGAGCTTAACCACTTTGCCATGTGTCAGATCTCTTGAATTATTTGATGGCAGCATGCAGGGCTATAGGGCCAGATTTCATTCTGGAACACAGGGGACACAGTCACTTTGTGCCCACCATGCCTTGTTCCTCTCCACTTTGTCAAGGATGGTCAGAGGTCCTCCCATTCTGGGGGAGATTGAGCAGCTGAGCCTGGCTGGGGCAGGCACCTGCCACCTTAGTGCACCCTCAGTGAAGTGTTTATTGAGAAAATCTTAGTTGTTACTGTCTTATTGGAGCCAAAGAGTGGATAGGCTCTCTAAGGATGCCCTGAATTTCAAACTACTTTTCTGGGAATAGAATGTTTGCTTATTCTCACCACAAAATATTTAAACCTGCTTCTTTAGAAGTAATTACAGACTCATAGGAAGTTGTCATGAGGGTACAGAAAAGTCCTAAGGACCCTGCCCCCAGTGTCCCCCCCGCCCCGGTAACACCTTCCATGACTATTGTCTAACATCAAAAGCCTGAAACTGACATTTATAGAATCTGCAGACCTTATTTAAAATCTCACCAGCTTTGCATGCACCCATTTGTGTCACCACACAATTTCTGAGCATCCAGCATTCAGTACGTGGCAGAAGACTACCATCTGACATCTTAGAAGAGCTTACTTAAAACTTAGAGCTGAGCACCTTTCTCCCAAGGGCCCATTCACAGTAGCTTCCTAAATGGGCTAGCTTTCTCCAGTTCCACTCAGAGTCAGTGTGTTTTCTCTCTCCCCACCGTCTCCTGGGCTTGCCTCGAAGAACCCGGACAAACCATGCACTGACTGATGTGGGGCAGTGGTGACAGGAGGGAAGAGGATAGAGGAATTGCTACTGATGATTAATTAGCACCTATGATTGGATTCCGTGGAAGGGGTGGGCATGGGGAGTGGGGTCATGCAATACAGCAGACTTCAAGCCAGAGGTTGAAGAGAACCTGGGTCCCTAACCAGTAGAGTAAGACAGGAACACGAGGGTAGATGAGAGCTGATCTGTGACTAACACATGCTCAGTATTTCTCAGCAAGTTTACATGTGCTGGGAGCTGGGGCAGAGACCTGCCTCCCGCACACACAGGCAATCCCCACCTCACTTCCCAGCACTTTGAGTTTGAGCTCTCTGCTTGCCAAGTTCCCAGGATCTGGAGGACCTCAGAAAGATCCAGGCACTGGGGAGGAAAGGTGGAGAGATGGGAGTCTTCCCAGCCAAAACCTACTTCAATTGATCAGCCAGTCTCTGAATAGCAGCTTTTGACATCTCAGTGGGTTGTGAGGGAGGTGTGGTCATCACAAATCAAACAGACCACAGGGTGTGGAGGAGACCTCTGCAGGGCCCCTAATCAATTACTAAAAACACAGAGAGGGTCCAAGGAAAATGAATGAAGGAGACAGATGCATGCTGACACTCAGTGGTATGGCTGGGCACCAAAGGAGAAGTTGGGGGATTTTTAACTTCACAGAGGAAGAGGTGATTGTTTTCTTTCATCAGACATTGCCCTCAGAAAACAAAACATAAACCAGAAGAGAAACATTGCCTATGGAAAAAAAATATAGAGAGAGAGGCTGAGAAGGATGAAATAGGAGGAGTGGAATTCTGCTTTTATGAAATAATTTGAATAGTCTTGAATGCCCAGAGGGCCCAGGCACTATATTATGTGTTACAGAGAGGTTGGCATCTCCCAAAGGGGATATGAAATGGGAGATGAATATTATTAATCATCCCTATTTGCTACATGTTAGGAAACCAAGGTAAAGTGAAAATGAGTGATTTTGCCTCTTGACTCACACGCTGTTGCAGCCACAGAGCTGGGATTGACAGACAAAAGCTTGATGCCCTGCAAAGCAGACTGGTAGAGTGCTTGCTGCTGAATATAGCAAGGTCCGGGACCCCGGCGTGCCACATGGCGGAGGCTCGCCATTTTCTACCCAGAGAACCCTGTGCCTGTGGCCCGGGACTCCCCTCTTGGGTCACATCCACAGGCAGTTTACCTGCTTGGCCCAGGGTGCCTCCAGTTCACCTGCAGTGACCCCAAAGGGATTGGGCTGGTATTGAACCCATCGGTCAAACGGAGCTTGCAAAGAATAGACTAGAATAGCAGTTTTGTTTGTACAGGAATTGTCTGTTTAGGTCACTTCTATATCCCCGGGACCTAGACCAATGCCTGGGGCTGAATCCATATTTGTGGGATCATACTGACTGCCTTCTCAGTGCTGGGCAGTGACAGGCACTAGGAAAAGAGAGATGCCTAAGGCAGCCATTCCCAAAGTGGTCATGTGAGGTATGAGTAGGTTTTCTGAAGGGTGAGGAGTAGGAAGTTCTCAGACCAAATAAATATGGGAAATGCTACATTTAGCTTTATGTTGGAAAGATTTCTCCTTGCCTTTAACAAGTGAATATGGTTTGTGAATTTCTAAGAGGTGGATAGGTTTGCATCATTTCCCAGGTATAATTGATGGTAAAAACTCCTTCCCCTTCCTGCACACACCTTCAGAGAATATATTGCTACAGGCATTTGCTCCCTGGAAAAATTGTCTTCAAACAGTTTATAATCTCTTATCCAAGCTCTTCAAAGCGATAACTCAGTCTTGCATGCTCACTGGTCTTGGTGGTGATTGGGATCACGAAAACTATGGCTGCCAGTTATTGTACCCGGATGCATTTTGCCCCCTCTGGAGCCTACATAAGTGCCTCCCTTGTACCTCACTGGCCTCTATCAGGGGCATGCAGCTGTCGGATCCTTCCGTGGGAGAGCCTGGGACATGCTGGCCGAAGTCTCATCTCCGACCGGAGGCAGTTCTAACGTAAAGCCTAAGCTTACGACCTGATAGCTAAACTGAGAAGGGTCAGAAACCCTAAAGCCAGTTCTGTTCAGTAATTCTGACCAGGGAACACAGAGTCTAAATCCTCCCACCATCACAGATGCAGAGATGAATAACAAAGAATATGGCTCTTTCAACCCCCCCCCCCTCCCCAGAAGGTGCCTTCATAAGATGGAGCCCAGAACCGTCAACGTGTGGCGTTCAGAGTCCTGGAGTGTCAGCCTCTGTGTCACACATGATGGGGCGTGCACTGTCTCAGGCATTGGACTCTACTCTCCCCGCAGTCCGAATAAATCACCACTGCCCTCACTGAAGGCAGTTAATTGCATCTGGAAACACTCCAGGGACGGGGGTTGGTTTGGTCAAAGATGTGGGCAAGGGTAGGGTAACATATGCACCCACTTTCACGAAACACACGTTAAGAATAACGGGGCCCGTGTTACCTAATTTATAATGGATACCACACACACTCCTCCCTGCGTTCCCTTCCAGGCGAAGACTGTGAGAGGAGCCATGGCAATATTTTTCTTTTAGGTATAACAGTCTGTCAGTATCAAATTCTCTCAGTCAGTGGGGAGCAAATAGTGTTGATTTACTGAAAATCTGGGATTATGTCTGCTCTGTGGTGAGTGTAGATTTAAGAGAGGAGAGGTAAGGGGTCTCCGAAAGGTGAAGAAAAACACAAATGAAAGCTAGCAAGGAAAAAATAGCTTGACAGTTAAGATACAGTGCAACCACTGTCAACATCTTCTGGAAAGAAAAGCCCAGAATGAACACATACACATACACAGGAACGCGAGTGGACGCCCGCGTCAAGCCCCATGGACTGGAAGGTTTGCAACCTTTTCCATTAGCCCCTTTCTCTTTGGGGCATTACGGATGTGTCAATGAAGGCTTAAATACTGTCATGTTTCCCGCTGGAGAGAAATTGTGACAACAGACACAAAGTTTTGTTTGAGTTTTTAAGAACTGGCTTTAAAAACAGACTTGCAAGGAGTAAACAGGGAATTCTTTCCTCAAGGGCCTTCTGACACTTGACCACTTTCCTGGACCTTTTTGTCACCAACATTTCATTATCCCCATCAGGTCCCCAGTCTCCCACTCCTTCTCCCCTTTGCCTCAAAATAACTGTCACCCTGTGTTATTTTACCCCAGGAATATTCCCCAGCAGCGCCTCAGACTTCCTGTTGCCCCTCCTTCTTGAACTCTCCTTCCTCTCAATCCTGTTTGAGATGGAATACGATAATTAAGTGGAATTAAAATGTGGAGAGGGAAAGACCCAACCCTGTGACAGTGCCTAAGAGCTTTTGAGAAGGCATTTTGGCGTCTTTCCCTTCTCTGGGCCAGAGCCGAAGGCAAAGGCAGTAGGTGGGGGTCCTGTAGCTGGTGGTGAGTTGCCGAGGTGTTGTACCCCCTCCCCTTCCTGACCCCCACCAGCCCCAATAGGTGCTTCAGGTCTTCAGGACAGTGAGCAGTTTAGGTATCAGGTCGTAAGCTTAGGCTTTACGTTAGAACCCATCATGGGTCCCAACACTGTCACTGTGGGTCAGCAGCTCTAGAAGAATCTGATGAGAAGGCAGGGGCTAAAACCCCTAGCTGGCAGCGGGAAGGGGCTACATGAGGTATTCGTGAAGGTCCCTGGGAGCTACAGAGGAGCAAGTTGCAGGGGACGGACACCAGCAGTGACCCTGTCACTGTGGCCAAGAGACGTGGGCCTGCTATGTGTCTGAGTTAGGGAAGAGAGACAGGGAGGAAGAAGAGAAAGAAGAGGAGAGAGGGGCAGGTAATAGTAAAGAGGTGCCACTACTGGGGTGCCTGGGGGACTCAGTTGGTTAAGTGTCTGACTCTTGGTTAAGGCTCAGGTCATGATCTCGGGGTCGAGGGATTGAGCCCCACGTTGGGCTCCATGCTCAGCCGAGTCTGCTTGAGATTCTCTCCCTCTGCCCCTCTCCCCTGCTTGAGATTCTCTCCCTCTGCCCCTCTCCCCTCTGCACTGTCTCTCTCTCTGTCTCTCAAATAAATAAATAAATCTTTAAAAAAGAAATAAAGAAGTGCCGCTAGTGTTTAGTAATTCTGGAAAAGAAGGCAGAACTCTCCAGTTGTGAAAGAAATGCCAATGCATCTTACTTTCTCAACCATAAATCCATAGTTGGGATTCCTATGTGATTTTGCCAAGTGGACTCTATTAGCTTAGGATTCTCCAAGACAGGTGACCGAGGTTAGGACAGAGGCCATGCATGAGGACGTGTGGACTCTGCTGCTGGGGCCTGCGAACTGGCCAGGGGATTGGGGGCCCTATGTCCTAGCTTGCCTGTGACAATCCTGGCTTCTGCCTCTTGTCCCCAGGGGATTATTCATAACACCCCCTTTTGCTCTTTAAAGTCCTGATCTTAACCATAAATGATGTGGCCAGCCTACATGTAGGCAAATGAAGGGCTTCTTCTAATCGGGCCATCAACCACCCACCTCTCTGGGGAACAAAAACTGTTGCAAAAGAGTTAAGAGAAAAATGAAACTCCAAGGCAAAGAATTTCTCCTTCTCAGAGACAAGAGCAGTTAGACCTCAGAAGGGGCCCCATTCATGTGTGCTAGGCTCTGTTTAGACAGTGTTTCCTTTTTCTTTCTGTCTTTCTTTCTTTTTCTTTCTTTCTTTCTTTCTTTCTTTCTTTCTTTCTTTCTTTCTTTCTTTCTTTCTTTCTTTCTTTTTCTTTCTTTCTTTCTTTCTTCTTTCTTTCTTTCTTTCTTTCTCTTTCTTTCTTTTCTTTCTTTCTTTCTTTCTTTCTTTCTTTCTTTCTTTCTTTCTTTCTTCCTTCCTTCCTTCCTTCCTTCCTTCCTTCCTTCCTTCCTTCCTTCTTTCCTTCCTTCCTTCCTTCCTTCTTTTGCCCCCTTCCTTTTTCTTTTTTTCTTGTTTCTTTCTATCTGTCTTTCTCTCTCTCTTTCTTTCATTCTTGGCACATGCATTCAGGTACTCGCTGGCACAAGATCCTGGTTGTGACCAGTGTGGTTCACAAAGCCCCCTGACAATGACAGGGCTAATATGGAGACCCACCTAACACCGGGCCCAGCCAAGGGACCCACAAGCAAGAGCAGGCTGTGGGCTCCAGGAGGATCCTTTAAAAATGTAGCCTAAAGGGCATCTTTCACTTTATTGTCAAAACCCAGGAAAAATGCTGAAGACCACGGGAGAAAACAAATCGCAACTCCTCTCAGATTCTCATCCGTCCTGCGTGTTGCCACAAAGCCTGCCTTTTTTACATTTCAAAAGAGGCTTCTTTCTCTTTAAAAAGTAGGAGCTACTTGGTCTGATGTGGCTGCCTTTATCAACCATGAAGTTCCCAGCAAGGTGCTGTTAGTGTCTGATTAAACCTCATACCAGCCCGCATCCCCCATGGTAACCCAGAGGACATCCGCTGAGACCCGAGCGCTGATTCAGTTTAATTGCCCCGGCTCTCTGTGATGGCCGCGCTTCTTGTCTCTCAAGGCCTGGAATGGAAATCCATGTGATCAGATGAACTATCCAGGTGTTTTGACAGATCTGAAATATGAATATGGAGATGGCATTGTGCTCTGCAGCGACTTCTGAAACCCCAATGGTAAAATATGATCTGCCACTGAAATGATTTCAGGACAGTGCGATTCACGGAAAGCTCATTTTCTAATGGAACACTAATTATTAATAAATCAGACCAAAAAGGGGACAAAAGTATGTGTGTCTATGTGTGTGTATACAAGTACGTGTAAGACGTACATGGGCTCCCCCTTGTTTGAGACATGCATATGTAGGCATAGATATGTGTATAAATATATAGGCATATGTATATACGTATAAATATATGGGGCTCCTTTTGGACCATATGTCCTTATATGTACCTGTCTTTGGGTTCTCGCTTTTGGGGGGGGATTTACAGGATAATAATAACTTGAATTTACAAAGCATCATACTCCAAGAAATTCAAGCATTGAACATACCTGGGTTCTTCCCCCCTCGCCCACAATGACTGAAGGAGTGGATGATGCCACGTTCTTTTATTTCCTAGAGAGGAAAAGCTGGTGGAGGCTGCAGTGAGCAAGATTAGAACCAGCCAACCCCTGGAATCTGCACCACATTCCTGCCCTATTGCACGGAGGAATGCAAGAAAGAAGTCAGACAAGATGCTCTAACAGATCCCAGGCTCACTGGATTCCTTGTACAACTTCCCTTTCTTCTGGAAAGGCCTCACAAGGAAAGCTGCTGGTCCAGAGAACTGAGCAGTCACTGAAGGAACACTAGACAGCAACGATTCTTGACTTTCTCCTCCTCAAACTCCCTCTTAGAAATTGCTCCTCCTCAGGCAATTGGATCCAAAAATTGTAATCTACCCAACAAAGTAATGGGGCTGGAGTAACAGTCTGAGTTCTACTACCTGCAAATCCCCGGATGACAATGACACCTTTCCCATCCACACAAATCGTCCGTCCTTAACACACAGACTTGCTATATTTCTAGTCTCTTTCTAACCAAATCAAAGATATTTTACTGATTTCTTCTGCAGCCTTATTCTGAGTAAATATGTGATTTCCATTAGGCTTTCTTGAAATATGTAAAATATACAGACTCCCATTACTACTTTCAGGACCTCTAGGTGTTTGGGGATCCCTTACTGGGAATCACTCCGACGCCCAAAATGAGTTTGAAGATGAAAATTATTGCTAAGGGGAAAAGAACTGTTGGTGTAACAAGATATTTAAAAGCAAAAATTTTTCCCACCTGGGTTGGTCAGGGCCGAGCAACTGAGGAAGGGATGTTTTCAAAATGAGAGTAACTGTTAAAGCAAAAGGTGTAAAACTAAGACATGAAGCAAAAAAAAAAAAAAAAAAAAAAAAAAAAAAAACCAGGAAGAGTATTAACTTACAAAAGAAGAGGATTTTATTGTGGTAAGCTGTTTCCCCTGAAATGGTATTTCCATTCGGCTGGGCAATTTTCTGGGCTCCCCAAACTTTCTTACGTCTTTGGCAATTACCCCAAGGAGACCCAAAGAAAGGCAGGTTATAATTACACAGCTGACATGTGTAGCGTGATAGGAATAAAAGAAGCTGCACAAAACTTTTCATTAATTAATGTATTTTTCCTCAGTGCAATAAGGAAGGAAATGGTACATTTGTAATCAGGCAGGTCTCTAAGTTTTCCAAGAATGTTGCACTCTGTCGAAACCCTGACTTGGTTCCTACGTTATTCAAGTAGGGCTTCAGACATAGTCATGAATCTCTTTTTGTATTTATTATTAATTCATTTTAAGACATCTTCTTTATTCTAAAACTCCAGGATCTGTTTGAATCTGAAGTTTCATGGAGAAAGGTTAACTGGGAACCAGATTCCACTAGGGGGTTGGTAGTGTCTGAGAACAGGTCATCAACAAGAACATTCTCCCATATCTATAAGGAGCACTGTTGGGGGTCCGTTCTGCTGAGGAGGTTTATGGACACCCCGCCCCCAACACTATAAGGACTAGTTTCTGGAAAACAGACAGCGGCACCTAGTCACCCTGTGATAAAGCCAATCGCTTTGTTAATAAGGAGAAAGGAGGACACTCAGTAGTACTTATTTCGCATTAACTAGCTAATGCAAATAAAGACAGTGAATAGGCACAATTTTGACTTTCATTTATAGAGTTTCTCTACCCCCAAAATGTAAAAGCTCCCACACTGAGTACCTTATAATTTTGGTCCACTGATGGATGATCCAGAATCAGATTCGCATTTCCCCCAAAAGAGAAACCACTTAAAAATAGCCATTTCTCCTGCAGGGGGTGCAGTGGACGCAGGAACCCAAAACCACCGCCAGGGGAGGAGGCCTTGAGGAGCTGCATGAAAGGAAAGAAAGGAAATTTGACAGCTGGGTATTCGGAAAGTATTCCTTACAGTCAAGTCCATGAGGCCAGTGGGGGTGTCTCCCAAGGGGAAGTGGTGGGAACCCCATGAGTAGAGACTCTCCTTCTAGGAGGCCTGGCTGGAGTTTTGGAAAATTAACCATAGGGAACTTTGTGCTCTGGCAAGGGATGGAGGAGACAAGTCTAAGAGGTCTTTCCAGCTCTAATTTCTAAGAACCTGATTAGACTACAGAGAAAACAAGGAAATTTGAAACCGGGAGGGGGGACTGGGTGGGGGCAGTGTGGGGAGAAAGAAACAAAAACCAGAAGAGAGAATAATGCAATCAAGTGGAGGCACACAGTTAAAAACACAGCAGGAAGGCCCTGACTATGAGGCCACCTCTGTCCCCGCAGTGCTCCCAGCTGGGCTGCCACCCAAGGGGGTGTCCTAAGGGAACCCAGGCAGGGAGCTGAAGACCCCAGGGGCTGACAGAAGAGCCTTCTGGACTGACTTTGAATGATACGGAGAACTTGGGGCCCTTTGTCTGAACAAAGTGCTGAAAGAAAGGAAGCCTGTGTTCGGCGCACCAGCCAAGTCTCCTTGGCTGGTGGGGTTTGGCTTTTCATTTTGGCTCTTAATCAGTGCCATCCCATCTAAACAGTCTCCGCCCCTACGCAGGTGCGCATGCACTTGAGCTCTGGGCTCCCTTTTTTTCTCAAGGACTTCAGAAGTGTCACAAGGGCACCTGATTTCCCTGATTTTCAGCATGCCTGGTCACAGATAATCTGAATATCCAGGGTGTAGCTCCTTCACCCTCCTGCCTTATTAAATGTAATTTCAATCAACCCAGATTAAATACTTCAATGGTATTCCAATATGAATCCACAAGGCCCACATATTTGTAATTGAGTGTGTGTATATCAAGAACAGTAGACATTTCCAGATCGTGATATATATATATATATTTTTAAAACTGGTCAAAAAAACTGCGACCTGAATTAAGAGTGAACCAGGTTCCAAAAAGGCAGTTTTCCTGAACATGTACAGACAAAGGAAATAGTTTCCTTACGGAAAGGAATCACTTGAAAGCTTTTAGGCCAGACCCTGCTCCGGCTCAGATTTCCTTTCTCTTAGCCCTTTAATGAACAACTCATATGGAGATTCAAGCGCCTTGTGCCTGGTTTGAATTTACGCTGTTGCTGACTTTAGCGGAAAACTTTCATAAACTCAGCTCAAGCTTTGTTCCCTTCCTCCACCACTGTCGACCCATTTCTGATAGGTCCTTGGATATTCATCTTGGGTCATCCATGTCAACAACATGACAGAAAAAGAAATTTTCTCCAAGAGACATGGACTTCATTCCGCTCCTTTCTTCTGGAGCTCTGAGTGCTGCCATTCTCCTTCTGGAGGAGGTGGAGGGTGGGGTGGACGTGAAGGACAACCAGAGTCGGGAAGGCGAGATAGGGTAGCAACGATGCTTGTGGACAACTGCCAGAGATCGCAGATCTCCGTGGTAGAGTTGTCAGCGGAGCAGTGCCCCAGGGATTTGACCCAGCACCCGGGCAAGAAGTGTGCTCCCCGTGCACCAAAGCCTTTCTGTAGGAATGAGCTGAGTAGAGAGTACAGTTTTAGAGGAAAGGCTTTGCCTTCAAAACAGGACTCTTCCTCCTGGTCACCTGAGAATAGCATTTTGAATGGATTTCCCCTCCTCTTTGCTGCGCTCCGTGGTGAGAGCTGAGAGGCTGGGATGCCCAGAACATTCTATTCTGTTCAGGAAACTGCTGCTTTCAGGATTGTGTGGTGAAAAACAAGAGCCTTGGAATCCAGCCAGTCTGGATTTGGAGCTCAGCTCTGCCACTTCGGTGGGTAACTCTGAGCAAGTAACTGCAGTCTTCCTGGTCCTCAGCTTCTCTGTGAATTTGACAGAGTATCCTTAATTTATGGATAATAGTGAGGATTCAATGAGATTACACTTCGGAAATTCCCTGTCTCGGCTTCATTCGTTCTCTCTGACCCCATGCTCTTGTTGATAACTTTGCAAATTCTCCTGGTCCTACGTAACTAAAACGGTTTGTGTTCACTCCAAGAATGGATGCTCTAAGAATATCCCTAGGGCATGTGGGCTGAGGCACACACTGTATGTCCCCACTCCCAGCATGTTTACAAAGACACAATCAGAACTAAGTGAATTTCAAGGGCAGTTTTGAATTGAAGATGAGTAGATCACCAAAGAAAAAAGTCTAAGGAATATGTGTGAAAGCAGGAAAAGGTGGCATCCTGTTCAGCCTCAAGATGGCAGGATGGGGGGCTGTGATATGCCCGTCCTGGATTTTCCATCGTCATCAGTGTCCCCACCCCAGCAGCACACACCTCCAGATGGCTCATGCATTATGTTCAGTGCTTGCTCACTATTGCAGGACACAAGGGCCCCTTGACCACAGCATGACCATCCTGATTGGTGGAAACTTTGAGGAGTGACTGATAGAAACACTTCTCTCTTACACAACACTTTCTGAACTTTAGGAGGCTCCTTTGCCAGGGATCCTTTAAAATATTTGCTTATAAACAAGACAAGTAGATTCAGGATGAGGCAAATCTGACAGATGTCTACCCACACACCTACTTTAATTAAAAAATAAGTAATACATTTTTAAAAAATGGAGGTTTTTTTTAGCAGAGGCTTCGCTCTTGAAAGTAGGCCACTGGTGTAAAATGGTGTATCAGTTTCGTATGGCTGCTATAACAAATAGCCACAATAGTAATGACTTAAAACAATACAAATTTATTCCCTTACAGTTCTGGAGGCCAGAAGTTCAAAATCAGTTTCACTAGTGTCAGCCTTGACATCAGGGTTGATGCCTTCTGGAGGTTCTAGAGGGAGAATCTGTTTCTTGCCTCTTCTAGCTCCTTATGACCCTGGGTGAACGTTCTTTGGCTTGTGGCTGCATCACCCCAAATACTGCCCCTGTGCTCACATTGTCTTCTCTTCTGTAGTCAAATCTCCTTCTGCCTTCTTTCTACTAAGACATTTGTGGTGTTATTTAGGACCCATCCACATAATCCAGGATAATCCCCTCCTCTCAAGATTCTTATTTCAATCCCATCTGCCAAGTCCCTCTTGCCATATGAGGTAACATTCGTAGGTTCCAGGGATTAGGATGTGGGTATCTTTGGGAGCCATTACTCAGCCTACCACAAATGGTAATCCCTTTCATTAACAACTGCCATCAACTGCCTTGTTAAAATGTGTTCTTTGCCCAACTGAATAGAAAAAAGAAAAACAACAACAACAATTCTTTGGCACCCTAATTTTAAATCTGTAACACAGCTGCAAGACCCGCATGTCACAGGAACATCATCCCTGCAACTGCCATGGTCTTCACCGTCTCCAGAAAGGAGCTGAGATGTGGCTTCTAAAGACCTCGACGGTCTAAAACCTTGCTTCCCTCAGTGCAGAATTACCCTATGCGAACATCTCAGTCATTTGCCATCTTATCAGAATTGATGAAGTGCTCCAGATCTGGCAAGAAAGCATATGCTTTTTCCAGACACATAGAAACCTAAATATATACCCCCTTAAGGGACAGAAAGTAGCATTTAAGCCGGGAATGGTTGCCCAGTTGAAAAATAGGAGGTTGAAAGGGGACAGCTATTTAAAAGTCAGTCTGATATGACCTGTTCCCCAAACAATTCAGCTCAGGGTCACAGCCATTGTTGTTAGGTGACATAACATTTATTACTATAGTGTCCTGGGCTCCCTGGATTGGTAACAGACACGTCTATTCCTCAGAGCACGAGCAAAGTTGATAATGTCCTCTTACCCTAAGTGAGCTGAACTTTAACTGTCAAGATACTGGTTGACATTAAAACTCTACAACACCTATCATGGTCTGTCACCTCCTGAGATACACTCTCTTGTGACTGGTTTCTCCCGTCTCCAGCTACTGATGCCATTTTACTCAACCTCTTTTGTAGACTTGCTCTTGGGTCCCTGACACTGCTTGGCTCGCAGAGTTTGGTCATATGCTCAAAGCTAAATTCACAGACCTCCAGACCTCATAGTGTGATGGGATAGGAAATAATCAGAGGACCTGGACAAAATAAGACTGTCAGAGAAACTGCAAATCAGCAGAAGAATGAGAGCCCCCTTGACCCTGAGCGCATCTGCCACATATTTAATTCCACGTTCTTGCCAAGCCCTGAAAGCCCGGTCTGGGGAGACTTGGGAGCGGCATGGGGTTACACAGTCTAGGAAAGCAAAGAGGTGAAAAGCCTGGCGGGTTGCCAATCCTGTAGTCCCCCCCCCGCCCCAGAAGGAACCAGGTGCATGGGTGGCGGGGGAGGGGACTCTGTGAGCCACAAGGATAGTCGTGGACACAAACGTAAGGGGCTGCAGGAATGTCTGGGTGATCAGTTGCCAGTTGTACTGTATTGATTTTATTTGCTTGTTACTTTGCCAACTGGCTTCAGACTAGAGGAAGCAAATGAGGTTTTAGCTGTTCTTTGGGGTTCTGATTGTAAGTCTACATTAAGGAGATTCTGATATTTGGGAAGAAGTGAGCCAGTGAGATCCTGGGTGGATCTCCACTTCTACATTCTAAGGTCAAATTGAAAATGGGCCAGGTACAGGAAGGTTTCATTTTGGGAAATGCCATAGGACCTCTATGATTGAGCTCCACCTATTCATCCAGCCTCATTTCCACTCCTCCCTCCACCCCCACTCCTGGCCCAAAACACACTTTGAGTTCCAGTAATTGGGAAGATCTACTTTCAGTTTCTCGTTGCTCTTCCAATCTTTTCAAATTCAAATGCCACTGTCTCTTGGATTCTTCTCTGGATTTCTTAATCTGAATGAGTTTGCCCTTTCCACATCTTCTTTAGTATTCTTTATATAGTTTATTACATGAGGTGCTAAAATAATTAACTGATTTTTCTTACAAGACCAAAAGCATTTGAAGGTAGTTCTGTCATTATATGCCCAGCCTGGTACATGGTCATAATTCCCTCAATACTTAGTGAGTAGATGGCATTCTTGTATTAGGTGCTTGTGGTACAAGACATGAGCCATGACCACTGGGCATGGTGCCAAGAGTGTGCAATGGAAGTCCTAGAAGGAAAATGTATGAAGCCTCAGTTGGTTTGTTGTTGTTGTTGTTGTTGTTTGTTTGTTTTTTAAAGAAAAGGGGCCTTGACTGATTTTTAAAAATTTTAGTTGCTATGGTATTTTCTCTTGGGGAAGTGAAACCAGGATGCAGGATGAGCAGCAAGATAACCACATCTGTTCTGAGCAAAGGAAACTTGGCCGCCTTGGAGATTCCAGTAGGAATTCTGCCTACTACAAGTGCTCCATTCTGACTCCTCCATATTGATATCTATGCCAGTCCAATTAAATCTTTCCTTGAGAAGAACAAAAGAAAGTCAAACAAAGATCAGAGATAATAATGTTCTGAAATATTCCCACGTGTTTGCTCACATTTCTTATACCTTCATTAGTTAGGTTTGGGCATATGATTGCTTTGATCAGTGGACTGCAATTGGAAATGATATGTCACTTCTGGGCAAGAGCATAGAAAATAGGCATGAGTTCTCCAAACACTAGCTTCCTGGCTTTGGTGCTCACAGAAGACTCATGTTGAGATGGCAGAGCAAGGGGACCGAAGCAGCCTGGATCGCTGAGTGACTGCATGCAGATTAGCCACCTTGGAGAGTTGCCCGAGCCCACAGCAGAGTCTGCGTGAGGGAAATATAAATGTTTGTTGTCAGGAGCCACTGAACTTGGGGTGGCAAATGGCCTATCCCAACCAGAGGCAGGCAAGGTGTTCTAAAACACTTTCTTGACTACTTCTGAAGTAGACCGCTACCCAGTGCCAAAAGCATTGAAATAATTGTGACGCCCATCTGTTGACTGTCTCTTGTCCTTCATGAGCATCGGTATGTACCTTTCCTTGAGAGCTCAAGGAACGTAGCAGGCTGATTGGCTCAGGGTGAATTCAGTGAGTATGTTGTAGAAAATTCAGAGAAGAAGCACTGACATATGGGCTATAAACATGTGAGCACCTTCCTGCCCCAAATTCCTGAATTATAGCCTCATAAATCAGTCATCAGATGGCAGGGACAGAGATGATGGAGGGTAGTGGTGGATCAGATAGTTAACACTTTTGAGTCTCCTGTCAGAGGCCTTTCAAAGTCCCCTATCTCGCACACCTCTATTTGACTGGTTACATGTGTTCATTACTTAATACTTATTAAGTTCCTAATAATTACAAATTCTTCTTTGGTGCAGAGACATTTCCTTGGCCATTCTCTTAGATACATCCATCCCATGTGGATATTAGTGAGCACCCATGGGTCACTATTTACTGATTCAAATGCCAGACCTGCAAACAGAGCAAGTATTCAATACGCTTTGAATGAACAAATTCATTGCATTCCTATCTTACCCCACCTTAGATCTTATAAACACAGAATTCACTAGGCTGAGCTAGAGAAAGCAATTACCTTTTAAGTAAACATCTACCTGATTGTCTACATCGGGCTCCATGAGAAATATTCTAGAATTTCTTTTCCTCTGGAAATAGAGGTGCTCTTCCAGGCTGCTTCGGTCCCCTTGCTCTGCCATCTCAACATGAGTCTTCTGTGAGCACCAATAGAGCCCTAGCAGGGAAGAGGAGTTTGATTTGCAAACAACCTTAAAATACACAGTCCTCTGTCTCTTTTCTTCCTCTCTGTAAGTACCATGAGGCATTTTCTATTAAAAATTTCAGCTCTGTTTCTTATCACCTTCGCCCTGTTCTCCGCTCTGACTTTAAATTCAGGAGATGGTTTCCCTAGGGAATATAGATCCTGGCGCCATGTGATCTGGCCTAAAGGGTAGTAGGACAGAGCGAAACAAAAGGGGATGCCAACCTCGCTTTCTCCCAGCCCCGTGCACACCTCCCCACTGGCTGCCAGGGCCTGGCGGTAACGAAAGCTCAGCAATCTCAGGCACACCTGGCAGTTTGTGTGATTAGGTCCCTGGCAAGCCTGATTTGGGGCTGGAGAGGGGACGTGGAGCTTCTAAAATTTCTGACATTTGAAAGTGACTGGTGAAAAATGTATTTTTAAAATGGTTTTTATAGTTTTTATCCTTTCTTAATAAAGAATTAATACTTGCTCACTGTAGAAAAAGTAAAAAAAAATATGGGAACTCGAAAAGAGAAAAAGCATTTTTCATTCTAACTTCATAGATACTGCCACTAATAGGTTGGTTTGAAACCTCTCTCTCTCTCTCTTTCTCAGTGTGTGTGTGTGTATACATGTGTATTTGGGTATAACTACTTACCTATAACTATATATATATTTAATATTACTTCATAACTTAATATTAATTATTTCAAGAAATCAGAATTTCTCTTCTGGAGGCAACAGTATAAGTAAATACAATACAGTTAGGAAAACATCTCGATATATTGTTCAAAGAGAAGAGTGTGACATAAAAGCCATGGTTGACAAGAGACCCATAGACCCAATACGTGGCTGAACAGCAGGGACTCGGAGGCTAGAAATGAGCTTGTAAAAATGGCTGACGGACATTTGAGACATGCTAGGAAAATCTAACATTATTTTGGATTTTTCTTTTGTGTGGACCTGAAGTGTAATCCTTCTTGCTGTTGCCCCAAATCTCCAGTGTCTAGAGTGATGCTTTCTGGAAGACATCAAGGAAAGATGTTTGTGGCACTTCTGGGGTAAAGCGCTGGGATATAAACCCAGAATAACTCAGAGAAGGACAAGATGACTCAGTGACCTACTTCAGCAACAGCATGAGCTTAACGCCAAAAAAAATGAAGAAAACAATAAGTTGCCACCCCCTATTCCATGAATGCCTGGATCTCAGGGGGAGAGTGTCTAGAGAGAATAAGAGAAAGGAAGAAGGTGGAATGGGGTTGGAGTGGATTCCAAAGGGTGCGGTGGTTTGGCCTTCACCTAAATCACATGCATATAGTTGTAAGAGGTGGTATCGTGCTATTGTTCTTACTATACACTCTACACATTTTTGCAGCACATGTATTTTAGGGCCATCCATGAAAACAAATACTCAAAAACATCATCATATTAACGTAGCTGTGATGGAGATTGGCTGGCTGGTTATGCTACATATTCCTAAAGTTTATCGATACCAGGTCCTCTCTCCTTCTAAGTATATGGAAGACTCCACTTCTCACCTCCTGCTGGTGGGATTGGCCTTGGGCCTCACTGTGAGCAGAAGCAACAAGTGCTGCTTTTTGGCTTGAAAGAGTGAAAAGATTGGACAATTCTCCAGTGTCCCATGTGGCCTTCTTAAGCAATCACGAAGAGGCCTTGTGTCAAGATGATGAGAGTGGTTTGGATTGCTGAGTCATCGCATGGAGGAGAGAGAGCTGCCAGGTAATATCATCCAGACTTTGTGTGGGCCAGAAATACATTTTTGTTGGTTAAGCCACTTGAGATATTTCGAGTTGTCACTGCAGCATTAGTCAGCCTCCCCTGACTAATACATTGGTCACGGAATCCGTTTCCTCCTTTTCCTGGTTACTCAGCTAGATTACCTTCCCCAGCCTTCCTGGCCCTTGTGACTGAGTTTTAGCTAATGGATTATGAGCAGAAGCAATGTGTGTTACCTTTGGAATGAGATAAGTAAGAAATGGGTGTACCTTCTCTCCTCTTTTTGTCTTTTCTGTTGATGATCAGGAAGTCTAGGAGGTGAAGGAGCCCCAAGTTTTAAAGGATTATGGATCCTTTGAGATACTGTTTGGTGGAGAGACGCCCACCATTCAGAAACACTTGTATCAGACTTTAAGTGAGTGAGAATAAATTTCTATCGTGTTTGATCCATTACACGTATTTTATGTTGCTTACAACAGCAGCTAGCATTACCTTAACTTTTAAAGAAATTGGTCCTTTGAAGAGGAGTGCTTCCATGACCAAAACCTAAAATACATGTCATCTGGCTTAGCGGTGGAATGGCAAATGGTAAGGAGAGTAGCAGTCCAGAAGGCTAAATCCTCCATCATGTATCAGTCAGATATTGGGTAAAACTGTTGCCTGCAATAACTTGGGAGGCTGACCGTGCCCATACCGAGGTTGCTGACTCAGGGAAATTGTTGGAAAGAATCAGCATGAGTATGTGATGGCTACTGATAGCTGATTTTAACAAGGTTTTATGAGAAAAAGGCTGACACAAGAACTGGCTGGTTTCTGAAAGAGAAAGGAAAGAGTTTATTTCAGATTTAATGTGAGAGAGAATTAAGCTTCTATCATGTGGACATGTGGGGGTTTTGATTTTTCCAATAGCTATCATTACTTTGTGTAGTATTTTATGTATGAAGATATCACAGTTTGTTATACAAACCCCTGTTGCTGAACGTTTGGGATGTTTCCAGTTGTTTTGTCATTGTGAAAAGCCCTACCTTGAACGTCCTGGCACTATAGATTTATCTATTTGTCTGATTATTTTCTTGGAATTTATTCATGTAATTGGAAGTGTAGGGTTAAAGAATATGGACATTTAAAATTTCATATACTTTGCCCATGTGCCCATAACTAAATTGACACCATTTTGAGATCCCACCAGGATAGTCTCATCAGAAACTTTATCAGTATTTTCATTTTTGAAATAGATGAACCAAAAATATGATGTCCCATTGTTGCTTTAATTATTTTTCCTTTTCTATTAGTGAGGTCTAACACAAGTTCATGTTTACTGCCAGTTGCATTTAGTCATTTCTGCACCTTTCTCTCTTGATATTTCTGTCTTATTTACAAGGACGCAGTTTAGTCTGTCTGAGACGGTTCTACTTTCTGCCTTTTCTGACATGAATATAAAGAGCACTGCTTTTACTCTCAAACTATCTGGGTTTGAACAATAAACTATATGGTCACCCTAGATATAAACCCTTATTGTGACAATATGTTGCTGTTTCTACCCCAGATTGTCATTAGTTTTAAGTTCGTTTGAATTTTTATGTTGTAAAATTTGTCCATTCTTTTCTTTCTGCTTTCCAGCTTCATGCTTTGAAAAATTTTCCCCACTCCAATTAGAAACAGCCACCTAAGTTTTCTTGTATTCGTTCCATGATTTCATTATTTTTTTTAAAAGATTTTATTTATTTATTTGACAGAGAGATAGAGAGACAGCACAGGTAGGCAGAGGGAGAGGGAGAAGCAGGCTTCCCGCTGAGCAGGGAGCCCGATGCGGGGCTCGATCCCAGGATTCTGGGATCATGACCTGAGCCGAAGGCAGCCGCTCAGCTGACTGAGCCACCCAGGCGCCCCTCCATGATTTCATTATTAAACGGCACTACAACATCTCTCTCCCTCACGGTCTTCGGGTCTTTACTCAAATGCCACTTTTTCCATTTAGATTGTGTCCCATGCCTACCTCTTGGGGAAACACTAAGTCTCTTCTCTGCTTTATTTTCCTCCACAGCACTTGTCACTGTGTAACCTACTACATAGCTCACTTCTTTAATTGTCTTACTGTCTATTTCTCCACTGTTAGAATGTAAGCTCCACAATGGTGGGAATTTTTGTCCTTTTTTGTTAACTGTTACCTCTAGGAGCTACAACAGGGCTTAGCATATAGTAAGTATTCAACAAATACATTCTTGTTGAATGAATGAAATTAAATCTTCAATTCATCTGAAATTTATTTTGTTGTAAGTAATAAAGTAAGTGCTCAGCTTACTTTAATCCATCTTTTCCCTTATTGAATTAAAATTTCCTTTAGCATATACTGAGTCTATATTTCAGTGCTGTGCATTCTGTTCTGTTAATCAGTCTTTATTCCTTCACCAACATCACATTTAATATATATACATACACAATTATATATATGGCATTTATGAATATATATGTAATAGCATTAATTAATTTCCCAGTGTCTTATGGGACAAATTCTTCAATAACCTTTTTTATTGTTTAGTTTTTCTTATCTTTGTGCTCAAATATTTACTGTTCTAGATAAAACTTAGAAGAATTTGTCATGCTAGAGATACCCTACTGGGGACTGTGATTGGGATAGTGTTCAAATTATACATTGATATAAGGAAATTTTACATCTTTATAATGTTGAGATCTCTTGCCAATGAGAAGGTATGAATCTCCAATTTTCAAACTTCTTTGTATTAGTTATGCTAACACTAGCTGCTGAAACAGATGACATCTCAATGCAGTGGCTTAACAGAATGAGTCCAATCAGGGGTTCACAGGGCTGCATTCTATTTGCAGGGTAGTTCAGGGATGAAAGCTTCTTTTTAATGTTTTTGCCCTGTCTTTCCTTTCTCGTTCCAAAATCCTTTGCCAGCAAATGGGGGGAAACAAAGGACATACCTTTTTCTTAACTACTTTGGCCCCAAATAACATATTATTTTGACATTAGGTCCTTGTCAATGTTTGAAAGAAGTTAAGGGAAAAAAAATCAAAGAAGTAAGAACTGGAAAAGAAAAAACAAAGCATATATTATTTGTATGTGATAGGATCTTCTATTAAAAAAAAAACAAACCACAATCCATAGACTTAACAAGTATAGGTTGCCAGATTTAAGATCATTTTATAAGACAGCACTTTTTCTATACCATTAATAACCCAGTATAAAATATAGCAAAAAAATATCTTTCATAATAACAACAACTATTGCAGACATTCTAGAAAATTATCTATTAACACTTAATCAAATATGTATATGTATATACCCCATGAACCAGCAATCTCACTGCTGGGATATATCTCAAAGAGCTTCTCACAGTTCTACTTTTATTGTTCTTGCCTTACTGCAGTGGCTAGGATTTCAACATAATGTTAAATAGAAGTGGTGAGAACAGATATTTTGCTGTGTTCCTAATATTAGAGGAAAATATTTTATCTTCTTTGTTGGATATATTGTCTGTAGGTGTTCATAGTTGCTCCTGATCAGGTTTAGCATTTCCCTTCTATTTTTAATTTGCCACAGTTTCTATCATGAATAGGCATTGAATTTTGTCATATTTTTTTGCAGTTATTGAGAAGGTCAGATGCGTATTCTTTTTTATTCATTTAAGATGGTGATTAATTTTCAAATATTAAGCCATTTTGCATTCCTAAGATAAACTTTACTTTGTTGACAATCTTTGTTTTTTGTTTTTTTGTTTTTTAATTTTTTTTATTCTTATGTTAATCCCCATACATTACATCATTAGTTTTAGATGAAGTGTTCCATGATTCATTGTTTGTGCATAACACCCAGTGCTCCATGCAGAATGTGCCCTCCTCAATACCCACCACCTCAATACCTCCCACCCCCCTCCCCTCTAGAACCCTCAGTTTGTTTTTCAGAGTCCATCATCTCTCATGGTTCTGTTGACAATCTTTGAATATATTGTTGGATTCAACTTGATGATATTTTGTTGAGGATTTCTACACATATAGTTATGAGAAAAATTTGCTTGTAAATTTTTTATTATTGTAATGTCTTTGCTTAGTTTTTATATTAAATTAATACTGATATAAAAATGAGTCAGAAATTTTTTTTATAAAACTGGTGGTACTTACTTTTTAAATGGTCAATAAAATTCTCCAATGAAGTTTTCCTATGAGGAAGACTTTTAATTAAAGATTCAAATTCCTTGATAAATAGGGGTTTTCAAATTTTCTATTTCTCCTTGCATCAGTTTTGGTACAATATCTAACTTTTAGAGATTGTTAAATTTATCTAAGTTGTCTAATTTGTTGGCATAAACTTGTTCATAACATTCCTTTATTATTATTTTTATGTCTGCAGGATCTATGGTAATATCCCTTTTCACATTACTGATATTGATCCTTTGTGTTTTCTTGATCAGTTTAGCTAGAGGTTAATCAATGTTATGATGTTGCCAACAAATTAGCTTTTTGATTCATTGATTTTTTTTTTATTGTTTGTCCTTTTTCTATTTCATTGCTTTCTGCTCTTTATCATCTTCTTCCTCGCATTTACCCTGGAATTAATTTCCTCTTCTTTTCCTAGATCATTCCTTCTTTTCTAATATAAAAATTTTAATTCTAAATTTCTTCCCCTGTAAGCCCTGTTTATCTATATTGCCTAAATTATGATGTGCTTTGTCACCATTCTGTTAAAACTGTTTTATAAATTCCCTTGTGATTTCTACCTTGATTATGAATTCTTTAGAAATGTGTTATTTAATTTCCAAATATTTGGGTAATTTCTAAATATCTTTTTCTTATTTTGTCTACTTTAAGTCCATTGTAGTCAGAGAATATAATATGTATGAGTTCAATCCTCGTGTTTGTTAGAACTTGTTAATTTCTCAGAATATGATCTCCCTTAGTGAATGTTCCATGTACATTTAGAAGAAATATATATTCTGCTGTTGGGTGTAGTGTTCTATAAATATTAATTACATCAGGTTGGTTGATAACATTTTTTAGGTCTTTTTAATCTTTACTGATTTTCTGTTTATTCTATCAAGAATTGAAAGTGTTGATACAATCAGATATAACTATAAATTTGTTTACTTTGTCTTTCATTTCTATCAGTTTTTACTTTATGTATTTTGAGGCTTGGCTATTTGGTACATACACATTTAAGATTGTTATATATTCTTGCTGAATTGACTCTTTTATCACTATGAGACATTCCTCTTTCTTTCCTATAACATTCATTTTTATGAAGTCTACTTTGTCTGATATTAGTATAGCCAGTCCAGCTTTCTCCTAATTGGTGTTTCATCGTATGTCATTTTCCATCCCTTTATTTTTATGTTATTCATGGCTTTATATTTAAGATCTGTTTTTTAGACAACTTATAGTTTGGACTTCCCTTTTTACTTAAATGACAATATTGACTTTTAATTAGAGTGTTTAGCTCATTTACATTCATGTAATAATCGGTATATTGTTTTCTATTTGGTCATTAGTTCATTGTTCCTTTCCTTTCTTACTTCTCCCGCCTTCTTTTGATTAATTGATTATTCAGTTTTTCATGTTTGAGCTAGGCTTTCCAATATGCATCTTTAACTTCTCATATTCTATCTTTATATAATATTATATTTTTTCATATATTTTTCATTATATTTCAGTAATATTCCATTGCATATATGGACCACAGCTTCTTTATCCATTCATCTGTTGAAGGGCATCTCAGCTCCTTCCACAGTTTGGCTATTGTGGACATTGCTGCTATGAACATTGGGGTACATGTGCCCCTTCTTTTCACTACATCTGTATCTTTGGGGTAAATACCTAGTGGTGCAATCACTGGGTTGTAGGGTAGCTCTATTTTTTAACACCTTGAGTAACCTCTGTACTATATGCTAGCTAACTGAACATAATAAAAATAAATAAATAAATAAATAAATAAATAACTATAATAATATTATATTTTCAGGTTTACTTTTATTTGCTTCTTCCCGTCCTTTTACCGTTTTTTCATATACTTTACTTCCCTATATGTTATAAACTTTACAATTCGTTGGGATTATTATTTTTTATTTGAGAAGTCATTTATCTTTTGAAGAAAGTTAAAAAAAGAAAAAAGGATTCTATATTTCCCACTTAGAGATTATCTCTTCATATCTTTATTCCCTAATGTAGATCCAAATTTCTATTTGGTGTCTTATTTCAGCATAAAGAAATTTCTTTGGCATTTCTCAGAGTGTAGAGCAGAGCTCTAATTAATAATTCTCTCAGTTTGTGATTATCTGAAAATGTATTTATTTCAACTTCATTTTCAAAGAACAGTTGTGTTAGATAAAGAATTCTAGGTTGATGAAATTTTTCTTTAGCCCTTTAAATATGTCATTTCACTGTCATCTATTTGCATTGTTTTTAACCAAAAGTTTATGGTGTTTCTTATGTGTGTTCCTGTCTATGTATGCATCTTTTTTTCTTTTGTATATTTTTCAAATATTTTGAAACTTTTGTATATTTTTCAAATATTTTGAAACTTCATTTTATTACTTGGTGTTCAGAAGTTTGTTTATGATGTGTCTTTTGGCTATTGTGGACATTGTTGCTATGAACATTGGGGTACATGTGCCCCTTCTTTTTACTACATCTGTATCTTTGGGATAAATACCTAGTGGTACAATCGCTGAGTCGTAAGGTAGCTCTATTTTTTAATGCCTTGAGGAACCTCTGTACTATATGCTAGCTAACTGAACATAATAAAAATAAATAAATAATAAATAACTATTATAATATTATATTTTCAGGTTTACTTTTATTATATATTATGTCATTTAATAACACCCCACAGGTCACTGAGGCTCTAATTAAGTTTTTCAGTCTTTTTTCTCTGTATTTCATTTTGCATAGTTTCCTTTGCTATGCTTTCAAGTTCACCAATCTGTGATTATGTAGTGTCTATAAATTTTTTCCAGTAAAATTTTCCTTTCACATGCGGTACTTTTAATCTCTAAAATTTTTATTTTTTCCCATATGTTCCATTTCTTTCTTCTTTATATAATGCTTTAAAAAAAAAAAGTCCTCAAACATATTTAAGGTTGTGATTTTAAAATCTGTTCTTGATAATTCCATCAACTCTGCCATTTCTAGATTTATTCCTATGATTGATTTTTTTTCTCTTTATTACAGGCCACAATTTCCTGTTTCATGTCATATCTTGTAATTTTTAATTGGAAGACACATCATTCATATTGCTGAGTTGTTGAGAATTTTTTTGTTTTATTTTAAAGAGGATTTAAATTTTGTAGGAGAGTCAGTTAAATTACTTGAGTTAATCATTTGGAGATTTGTTTTTCAGTTTTATGAGAGAAAGTCTACAATAGCTTTTATGATTTGTTATATTTTTTCTTCTTTAGGTTTTACTATATATTTTGTTTATTCTCTTTATTAGTGGTTTTATTGTGAAAAATTTTAAATGCATAGGAAAGTTGAGAGAATAGTACAGTGAATATCCATATACTCATGACTCAATATGTCAATTATTAAAATGTTGCCATGTTTGATTAATCTATTTGTAATATTCTATATCTAATTTGTCATCTTTATTTAGTATGCAGATATTTTGCATTCAATTTTTTAATTGTTACTTTTAGGTCTTATTATACTTGTTCAAACCTATCAAAATCTGCCATATATTTTCATCTATTCCCTGAGAAAAATGAAAAATAAATGCATATACTTACACACTTATGCATCTTTCTTTCTACCACTCATCTCCTTCACTTCCTGATGTCTGTGTGTGCATGTGTATGTGTGCTTTGCTTGCTGTGAAGTTTTTGCCCATATCTATTATATTTAACTTATTATTTTATACCACGTATATAGATACCTCCACATAAATATAGATATTCCATCACTTAACATCTAATTTTTGTTTTGTAATTACAAAAATCACATTCACTGAAACTTAGATTGATTTTTAAATTTTTTTAAAGATTTATTTGAGCTAGAGTCGGGGGTGCGCAGAGGGAGAAGGAGAAAGAGAATCTTAAGCAGACTCCCCACTGAGCATGGAGCTCCACACAGGGCTCGATCTCACAACCCTGAGATCATGACCTGAACTGAAATCGAGTTGGATGCTTAGCCGACTGAGCCACCCAGGCGCCCCAAACTTAGATTGATTTTTAAAACAAGGTCTGTTATCTATGGATTCCAAAGGAAGTCATGGGTTAATTCCGTAGATTTCTGAATAACCTAAAATGCGACTTACATTTCTACATATAAGGACAGTTTCTGGTTTCTGTTTGTTCATCTACTACAGTGTGAGTAGAAACTCTGACTCTTCTGATACGTGGCACCTAGGCATCGCATTTCGTTGGTCAGATATTTTCTCAACTCAATAACTGTCGTTTGCTGCTACTGATCTAGGGTTGAGATCTTGTTTCATAGGAGATTATCTCAAATCTTTCATCTGTATTAACCTTGCCTCCAGATCATTCTCTCAAGCTTGAGAAAACAATGTGGAGCTTGTGAACACCGAGGTGTTCTGCCAGCTTGGGGCACACTGCTCATCCACAGGAAGGGAATGGACTCCCAGTAACGTGGTCCCACCTTTTCTGTTCCCATTTCTCTAAGTTGGGAAACATTATCAGGAACTGACAGAATTGTCTCAACCCACTTCTCTTAATTCTCTGCCATTCTCACAGGTACAGGAATTATATGTCGACTCCTGGAATCCTCTTTTAATTTGGTATGAAATTTTCCTTTAAATTGTAGTATATCTGGCAGGTATCTCTTAAATCTTAGCAAATACTTATGTTTTAGAGGCAAATGGGTGTGATTAAGAGGGATTAATCAGAAAGACTGTAGAGTGAGATCAGAGAAGACAAGCAAAGCAAGTATTTTAAGAAGGATAGTGTGGTTATTAATATTAAATGCTGCAAAGACAGCATTTAGAATGAGAGCTGAGAGGAGTCCATAGGGTTTACACAACAGGGAGGCCATTGGTGTAGGTGGGAGAGAGGAGCAAGTTTCAGTGGAATGTCCAGGGCAGGGAAGAGATAGTGGGAGGTTATTAAATATACAAAAAAATGTGAAATAATGTGAGCAGAGAATGTGACAGGAGAGATGGCCAGTGATCTCTCTGGTCATCAATTCTCTTTCCCATAAAAGAAGCCGGACTAGAAATCTCCAAGATGCCTTCTGGTGTGAGGAACTGCTAAGCTGAAGAAAGGACTCACTTTTCTTGACACAAACTACCCAGGAACTTCCCAATCAAATCTTTAGAAAGAACACCAACTATGAAGTATTTTTTCTTTTTTTTCCCTTTTTTAATTTTAATTTTAATTTTTTTATTCTGTTCAGTTAGCCAGCATACAGTACATCATGAGTTTTTGTTGTAGTGCTCAACGATTCACTAGCTGCGTTTGACACCCAGTGCTCATCACAACACATGAAGTATTTTTTCTAAAACAAATCAAAATGTACTCTAATCAAGGCTTTATCTATTTATTTTTAAAGATTTTATTTATTTATTTATTTGAGAGAGAGAGCGTGCGTGCGAGCATGCACGCAGTGGGGAGGGGCAGAGGGAGAAGGAGAAGCAGACTCCCCACTGAGCAGGGAGCCCAGTGTGGGGCTAGATCCCAGGACCCTGAGATCATGACCTAAGCCAAGGCAGATGCTTAACACACTGAGCCACCCGGGCATCCCTCTAATCAAGCTTTTAGGTCTAACTTCCAGTGCACAGGAAATACGGGGGAGAGAGGAACAAGCTTAAGATGCCAACAAGGAAATAATAGGTCAAGTCCAGAATGTGGGATGTTTTACAGGGCAAGAAGTCAATAGCACTAAAAGAAATAATAAAAACTAAAAATAAAATGTAAAAGAATAGAAAGAAAGAATGGAAGGAAGGAAAGAAGGAAGGAAGGAAGAAGAAGAAAGAAGAAAGAAAGAAAGAAAGAAAGAAAGAAAGAAAGAAAGAAAGAAAGAGAAAGAAAGAAAGAAAGAGGAAAGAAAGAAAGAAAGAGGAAAGAAAGAAAGAAAGAAAGAAAGAAAGAAAGAAAGAAAGAAAGAAAGAAAGAAAGAAAGAAAGAAAAAGAAAAAGAGAGAAGAGGGGAGATGTAACTGACTCTTAGCCCACCACATTTGAGTTCCCAGCAGCGACAGCAGACCAGTCTGGTTCATGTTAGCAGCGTCCACCTGGTATCCTAGGAGCTCACTGAGCCCGTGAGCTGGGCAGCCCAGAAGTGACCAA
Source organism: Mirounga angustirostris (assembly GCF_029215605.1). Taxonomy (NCBI): domain Eukaryota; kingdom Metazoa; phylum Chordata; class Mammalia; order Carnivora; family Phocidae; genus Mirounga; species Mirounga angustirostris. Next base: position 45,836,342 of record NW_026991722.1, on the reverse strand, counting down.
TGAGGAGTGAGTTCAGGGGATAAAGGCCCCACTTTCTCCATCTTGTGGTGGGACAACTCTGAGATGCATGACTCACAGCTCCTCAGGGTATCCCCTGCAGAATTTAAAGTCCCAGTTGCCCACACTGATAATCTGCCCATCAGTGCATTTTTTTTTTTTTGGACTTTCTTGTCTCACTTTTCTTGTTCTTTCATTTTTGCTTCTTCACGTTACCTCTCAAATGCAGTAACTGCACCCAAGTCCTCATTCCAAAGTCTGCTTTAGGGGAAACCCTGACAAAGACAAAGGGACTCTTTGAAAATAAAGAGACTTAGGAGAGGAAACACCCAAATGCATCGTGTGGGCATCAATTAGATCCAGGTTTGAACAAACCGACTATAAAATGATGTATTCGAGGTAATCCAGGAGATTTGAATGCAGACTTAGCATTTGATGATACTAAGGAATTTGTGTTAATTTTGTTGGTTGTGATAATACTATTATATATGTAAGAAAATAGCTTTATTTGGACATGCATAACAGCAAAATCCCTTATGCATAAGGATCAGACACCATTTTACATAATATTAGAATTTTTTTAAGTACTTCAAAGAAACAAAAAAGGAAAAAGAAAATAGAATAAATGAAAGGGTGGCAAAATGTTAATTATTGAAGCTGAGTGATAAGTGCATGAGGGTTCATCATGCTACTCTAGTATATTCCTTATTTTGTGTATTTCCAAAATCTTTCATAATCAAAAGTTTAGTCCTTCTTTTGGAAGAGAAAAATTTAAATTCTCAGAAAATACTGACTTCCACAGGAGGTAAAACTCCTCAAGGACAGATGAGTTTCTGAGATCTAAGTACAGAGAAGACTTTTATACAACTCTTTCACACAGGACAAAAAACAAAGGACCCTCCTATCTCTCTGCAAAATGACATCCACTAATTACCCAACTTCTGTATTCCCCGCCTGTGGCCTTGCCAAGTGCCACATGGTTCTCTCTGAAGTATCAGAAACCAAACAAACTGTCCTGAAACCAGCATATTTCAAGCAAGAGGCCAGCCACCGAGCCGTCACGTGAGCAGCAGTCTGAGGACCAGAGCGGGTTTTCAAATATTCTGGCCAAGAATAGTTCCAAGGGCAGAGCCCAGGCACGCCATGCAGCTCACGTAAAGAAAATTCCATACATTTTCCATGGGCTGATTCAAGATACCCACAGAAATAAACCAAGGCATTGCTGAATCAATTCTCAAGACAGGAAGGAACCTTCTAAAAAGAAATAGCACTCGGTCTCCTGCAAGGTAAAATGTGTGCCTCAGATCCGTAAATGGAAGAATATCACAAACATATGGTTAATGACTCATCCCAAATGGAAAAACAGAGTTTGTTATATTTTATGGAGATTTTACATGTTGAAGGTACATCTGTTGCTATTTATGCTGACATGTATGTAGAGATTGGCAGACCAAGTTCTCTGTAGGGATGAGCGAAATCCAAACCAAACCACAGAACTTTCTAACTTTGAGGCTGGTTCCTGGGATAGAAAACGGCTTCCTAATCCCTTGAAATGCTGCCCGGCTGAGCAGGGTGACTTGGAGAGGTCCACATCACAGGACTGCAGAGTTGGACGAAGCAACAAAAAGTCTTGCTTTGTGCGGGGCCTCCAGAGAGAACAGAACAAAGACAGGAAGCACGAGGTGTGGGAGAGCTCGGGACGCAAACAGCCCTGTCATTACTGAGCGCCTTTTCTGGGTGACCGTTCCAGGCAAAACAGAGCATATCTGTTCCGACACAAACACATCACCCAGAATCAGACAAAGCCTGCCCCCTTCGGATCCATTAATAATATGCTCTATGAGGGTCTCCCTGTGCTCTGGCTGACATCTTTTCTCCAGGTGTGTAGCTCTGTTAAGTTTGAGGACTTTTCTTCTGTTGCATGCATTTCTACAGTCTCTTATTTTATAGCTCACTGGTCCTTATTTTTGTTCAGCTGCATGATTGTTTCACCTCTGGATAGTGTGTCATGACTCTTTGATCTAACCTGTCTTCCTCCCTCTTTCCCTTCTTCCCTCCCTCCTTCTTTGCTTGTTGTCTAATAGAGGAGAAATTAGAGGCAAATAAGCAACCCTCCTACAAGGCCGAAAGAGAGAAATTCTATGAGAGTCCCAATGGTGTACCCACCCTGCAATTCATATGTCAACATCCTAACCTCTACTGTTTCAGAATGTGGCTGCATTTGGAAAGAGGGCTTTTAGGAAGTAGTTAGCTTAAAATGAGGTCATTAGGGTGGGCCCTAATCCAGTATGACTTGGGCCCCTATATAAAGAGAAAACTGGGACACAGGTATGAAGGGAAGACCATGTGAGGACACAGGGAGGAGGCAGCCAGCCACAAGCCATGGAGAGAGGCCTCAGAAGAAACCAACCATGGTGACACCTTATCTCAGACTTCGAACCTCCAAAACTGTGAGAAAGTAGATTTCTGTTTTTTTAAGTCACCCAGTGTTTTATTCTGTTAGGACAGCCTGAGCAAACAAATGCAGAGTCAAGCCGATAAAGTGCAATAAATATCCAGAGAAGACTGAGGTTGGTGGGACCAAAAATATCATCAGAAGAGGTAGAATAGGAGCCACGGTGTGAGAGATGATTGAATCAGCCCAGGCAGTAATGGCAAGGCTGAAAAGCAGAATCAGAAGCTTAACTTGCCTACACAGACGCGCTCAAGGCTCCTACCCATCCCCCAGGAGGGTCTCCGACCTCATCCACGGAGAGGCCGTCTCCACCTCTTGTGGCCCAGGAGCCTCCACAGCAGTCCACAAGTCCCTGGCTTGTCTGATCCTTTTCACCAGGCAGCTCTACCTTGGATGTAGTTCAACATAGATGAAAACTGAAGTGCTTGTTAACCCCTTGCTTTCCTGCACATTGTTACCACTTAACACAGCTGAGAGCCATCTGTGGGCCAAGCAGCAGCTCACCCACCCCATGGTGAGCATTGTGAAAGGAAGAAACTAAAAAGCAGAGAAGCAGAAACGTAGTAGACCATGCTGCAGTACCAGGGAGACAACTTCAGTGAGCACACCCGCTATTTGTTTCTAATCATCTTTGGGACAGTAGCTGCTGCTGAGTGTTGTACTACTCATGTACTAAGTTAAACTCAGGTTACTTTTAATGTTGCCTCAAGTATTCGCAACCAAATCCACCCCTTCAAGGTCTGCATTATGAAAGTCCAAGGATATATTACTGACAGTCATGGAAAATGTATTTAACATTCTTATAAATATTGTAACTCCCTTTTTGGCAGAGGGCTAAATTGCTTCTTCTGCATTGATTTAAGTGAGGTCTGGCTTCTTCTCAGCAAAGCTCAGGGAGTGGGGCCAAGAGAGTTCCACGGCAGTAGAGGGCACATTCAGTCTCCAGCCTCTCCTCTTGTTTTAAACCCTTGATTTTAGGCAGAAGATCATAGATGTCATTCAGTCACAGAGTCTTAAAAGGCAGAGGCTGTTTCTGAACTCTAGAGGGATACAGCAGGAAGAGACCTTCTGGATCATTAATGAAAAACATGAGCCCAAGAATCACCTGATAAATATGGGTAGGAACACACATGTATTTGCTCTAATGAAGGCCACGGACCAAGCCATCCCCATTTGAGGACCTCAAAACTTTGCTTTAATTGTAGTTACAAACTTTATATGTTAGGTCCAGATTCTTCCCACTTTCAGTCATCATAACATCTATGTGCCCTCATTCTTGTTGAAAAGGGACACTGGGAGAACTCCAACAACTCAGGCAGTGAGATTTTGTCTGAAAGAATCAAACAATATTGGAAAGGGGAAAGATTCCCCTTCTGGGGAAGTCAACAGATCTCATTTCTACCTCTGTGTGTGTGTGTGTGTTTGTGTGTGTGTTGGAAAATTAGGGGCAGGGAGTATCATCCAGGGATTAAGGGCTTTGAAATTAGACCCAGGTTTGTGTTTGTCCCTGTGCAGCAAGAATACTGCCCCACTCCCATCCCTCCACTCCCCACCCAAAGACAGAAACATCCTAATGTCTAGAACCTGTGAGTATATTACCCTTACATGGTAGAAGGAAGTTTGCAGATGTGCTTAAGGTAAAAATCTTGAGATGGAGAGATTATTCTGAATTATCCGAGTAGGCCCTATCTAAGGACAAGGGTCTTTATAAGGGAAAGAAGGGGCAGGAAAGCCAGTCCGAGAAGCTGTAATCACAGAGACAGAAGTCAGAGAGAGGTGAGAGATTTGAAGATGCCGTGCTGCTGGCTTTGAAGAGGGAGGACAGCACCACGAGCCAAGGAATGTGGGCGGCCTCTAGAAGTTGGGAAAGTCAAGGAAATAAATTCTCCCCTACAGCCTTCAAAAGGAACCAGCCCAGCCGACCCACTTTAGACTTCTGACCTTCCTGGACTGTAATACAATGCATTTGTGTTGTCGTAAGCCATGAAGTTCATGGTAATGTTACAGCAGCAGTAGGAAACGCATACCCCCTGTTTTAACACTTGATGGATAGTGACCTGCTCTTAGGCAAGTCATTGAATGAGACTGAGCCTCAGCTGGTGTATCTATAAAAGGTATAATCATCCCTGCCTTATAGGGTTGTGCAGTGAGAACTGAATGAGGCCATGCAATATAAAGCACCTAGCCAGTGCCTGTTGGCATTTGTACCATCTCTGCCTCTGACACTGTGATTGTAGGCCACATCCTCAATACCTCTGTATTTCCACATCCTCATCTGCCAAATGTGACTTCTCGTCTGTCTTCGCTCCAGCTACGATAGTAAAATACAACAGACTGGGTAGCTTATCCAACAGATATGTCTCACAGTTCTGGAGGCTGAAAGTCCAAAGCCAGGGTGCCAGCATGGTGGGGTTCAGGTTAGGCCCTCCTCTTGGCTTGCAGATGGCTGTGTCCCCACGTGACAGTGAATGAGCTCTAGTTCCTTCCTCTTCTTACAGGGATGCTTAGGACCCTTCCATCATTGGGACTCTACTCTCACGACTCCATCTAAACCTAATTACCTCCCAAAGGTCCTACCTCCTAATACCACCCCACTGGGGTTAGGGTTCCAACATATGGATTTGGGGGGAACACAAACATGCCACCCACAAGTCTGTACCTGTTTTTCAGAATGCAGATCAAATGAACAATTAATGTAAACTGGAATATTTAAGGTGAGATTCAGTTAAGTAAGAATAATTCTCCTAGTCTTGTTTGGATTATACCCAGTATTCCCTCTCACTTACGGACAAAGCCTTGTGTCCCTTCCCACCCCTGCTTGGATGGCATTTACCCACCCTCTACGATAATCATGAGCTTGTGAGTCTTCCTCCATCACGGTCCATGAGCCCCTCAGGGCAGAGCCCTGGCTAATTCGTGTTCGCACTTCCAGAACACTCATGGTGGGTGTTTGCGAGTTATGGAAGCCATGCGAAACTTCCTGTTCTTGGCCACACTCCATTCCAGACTCCTTTTTGCTACTGCTATCTGGCTGAAACTATTTTGCTGTAAACAGTAGTTTTCAACCCTGTACGCATTAAGATCACCTGGGGAGCTTTTAAAAAATTACTGGTGCCCAAGCTCCACCCTGGACCAATTAAATGAGTTCTCTGGGGGTGGGGCCTGGACATCAGTAATTTTTTAAAAGCTCCCCAGGTGCTTCCAACACACAGGCAGGGTCGAGAAGCAATCCAGTGCTCGGCCAGTCACATCAAACCACTAACTGAACTCAGAGTTCAACACCAGAAGTGAGAGGTCATTTATCTATTCTTCTCACCAAATCTGAGCACTCCTCATTCGTAAAGACAGATTCCAACTCTCTTTGAGACAAAGGTGAATGTTGGAAACTGTATAAACAAAACCAGTGGACGTTCTGTTCTGGGAAAAGGAATGATGGCCCCTCTTTCTTCCCCTTGTTTAAAATGGGCATCTGCAACCGTGTCTGTCTCACAGATCAGAGCACCGTAAGCACATGCTTGAACAAAGCATTTCAGACAGTGGTGAGAATGCTATCCAATCTATGCTTTCATTTTATTTAAAAAACTATTCATCTCTGTTTCTGACTAAGACAATGGTTGACCCTGTCTAATCAACTAATCAGTGAGCCCAGGATGGTCCTAGCACTACAACAGTCCTAGGCCGAGATCATGGGGCCCTGGGAAGTCCCAGAGCCTGGGTGAGGGGACACAGGACATCTGAGAAGTTGCCCTGGGCCCAGCACAGAGTTCTCCCTTACCACTCCCAGGCTGAGCTAAAATAAACCAAATCACACGCTGCTTTGCTTTTAACATGTGATTTCATTCAAAAGCAGCTTTTGGTAGTTCTGTTAGGCAGAGCCCATCACTGGGACCCAGTGACACAGCTATCGGACTGCAAGTTGGCTGACAATCATCAATATTGGAACCAAAACTCGTCTACGAATTCCAAGAAACATGTGCACAACTATTGTAGGAAAAGCCGTGACGTGGGAGCTGAATGGGTTCATAACTCTTTCCATTTTTTATTTTCAAGTCTATTACAATTTGGCCAGTATTCTAGAAAAAAAAATGTGTTATTAAAAGCTCAAAAGCTAACTATAGTTTATGGAATAAACTTCACCATAGATCGGCATTTGCTATGCTTACACTTTTGTTTTGTTTTCTTTTTGTTTTGTTTTGTTTTTCTAGGGGCTTTAAAAAATCCCTTAAAACAATATATTTTTATATGCTACTGCACATGACCGTAAAAGGAGTTTAAAATAAAATTCTAATAACCTCCAGAAAATGCTCAGCCTTTAATACCAAGTCATTGAATGATAGCCCCAAGATTGTCATCTCTCCTGATATATGGCCCTTTCCTAGCTGGCAGAGGGATATTTATGATCCCCATTAAACATATATGAGTAAATGATACAGATGGCTTGAATGCCAATTAATACATATGAAAATAACCAATAATATATCTCCTTTTCATAAATGATTATAATTTGACATTCTTAAAATAATTTCATCTAGTTCTTCAAATTATGCTAATTATGCTTCCCCTCTCTGCTTCTTCCTTTATCTGTGTTGCTTGGTACGCACGTGCACACACAGGCGTAACCTCACATACAAAGGCAATTACTATCACTTAAATTTCTACGGAAACAAAGTCAGCTAGAGATGTAAATAGGTAAAAACTCAAATGTGTTCTCTTTCATTATGACAGTCCCCAGTTTTCTTTAGCTATTAAGGTAAATATTTAAGAAGAAGCACATCTTTTCTAATGTATTCCATTTCTGTAATAAAACTTTCTTCCCACAAGTTTGATCATAGGAAGAAAAAACATTCTGAATTTGGACTTCCAAATCGTGTCTTATGTAAATTGTGAAAAATTAGTGCAGTTCATATAATAGGAAACATTGGAAATGTTTTTGGTAGATTTCATTTTAAAAATTATATTTGGGCTTTTATTCTGTAATCAGTTTGTACCTATTGCATATTTCTCTTCATGTTTTTAAGATATAATTTATATACATAAAATGTGCATGCAGTAAATGTACCATTTTTTGAGTTTTGATTATTGCATGCAGCTGTATAACAACACCTCAACTAAGATACAGCATATTTCCATCACCTAGGAAGCCTCTTCATGCTCCTTTGCATTAATCTTTCTGCCCCAGACTGTAGATACAAATGCTGTTCTGATTTCTATCACTATAACTTATTTTGCCCTTTCTGTAACTTCACATACATGGCATCAAGTAGTATGTGCTCTTTTTATCTATCTTCTTTTGTTTGGTGTAATGTTATACCAGTTTAAGATTCATCTGTATTGTTCGTTCCTATTTATTCCTGAGTGTTATTCTATTCCATTAACCTGCTGATAGACATTGTTTCTCTGGTAGTTTAGGGTCATTGCAGGTAAGACTACTCTGAAAATTCTTGTATAAATCTTTTGTAGGATAAGTGAAAATATCTAAGGATTACATATCTAAAGTAATATACTTTATATGGAGAAATCAAATCAAGAAATTTACGTCTCCCTGCTGCAAACTCTGATGTATACCAGGATCTAAAGCAGATAGATAAACACATTAGTATGTGGTAAGATGCTGACCAAAATAATGTCCTAGCGTCTCCCAGGACTGCCTATATCTCTTCCTTAGCACTTGAGTATAAACAGAGTTGACTTAGTTTTCCTACTGCCTAGTATAGTGCTTGGCATTTAGAAAAAACTCAGTGAATTCTTACTGAATTTTTAAAATGTATGCATAATTGACTTAAATAGATGGACGAATGAATGAATGAGTGAATGATTCCTGAAGTTCCATATACCTGAGTACAACATCCAAGAGGATCATTGCCACTGAGATGAAATCTGGAATGAAGCTTTTCTTTCTCTCACCCAGATAAATATGGTTCTGTTCTCCAAAAGTCAGAAAAGATTAATAACTTTGACTATATCGCAAGAAATAAAAATTCAAGAAAAATACAGGGGTCAGTTGGTTGAATGCCTTTTCCTGATGCTGTTTTAAAATCCCAGGATAGGGGCTCCTGGGTGGTTTAGTCAGTTAAGCATCTGCCTTCGGCTCAGGTCATGATCCTGGAGTCCCAGGATCAAGCCCCACATGGAGCTCCTTGCTCAGCGGGGAGTCTGCTTCTCCCTTTCCCCCTCACCCCACTCGTGCACTCTCTCTTAAATTAAAAATAAATAAAATCTTCAAAAACATAAAAATAAAATCTCAGGATAGTTTACCAAAGCCAACCTAGCAAAATCCCTTGGAACCAGGCTTCTAGGACCACCTGTTAAAGGTGGTTAATAATTAGGCATCATTGCCTCCTTTGGAGAAGGTATACACATAAGAGGTCTTCCTGAAATACTTAGTTACCTTCCAGAACCATCTGATGTTAGGGGGGAATGCATCTTTCCCATTCTTGAGGTTTCCTTCCATGTGGAGGGCAACATAATACTCCTGGCCTCTTTCAACCCTGTCCTCCACTCCTCCCCTGGGATGAAGGTAATATCAATTATCTGGAAATGAGCTCGGAAGAAGAAATTAAACATGTTTTTCAGACTTTCCCTCTCTTCTGGCTCTTGAGAGCTAGCTTGAGAGTTCTTAGAAAGTCCACACATTGTCCTACTTCTTTGTGCCCCAAGTTTTATGAGGCAGACTCCCATGTCTGGGGGTTAGTCGTGATCCAGCCAAAGGAATCTATTCAGAAAGTCTGGCTCCTTCTTGGGCTCTGTATTACAAAGCTTTCTTGCCTGAAGGTATACCCCATGTTCTCCAATATCAGAATAGAAAAGTGGTTTCCTTTCTATATTTTGATCTCCTGTCTGTCGTAGTTTCTATCTTATTTCTCAAGTTGTTTAGAACTCAGCTGAGAAAGAGGGTGTTATGTTTTGGCCTCTTCATACCCCATTGAATCTTGAACCCATTTCTTGCCCCCATCCCTATATGACCTCAGAAAGCTGTCTGCTACATTTTCTTATTCCCGAAGGACTCATACTGAATTACTCCAAAAGCATTATTTAGCATAAATATATAAAGTAGTTGTTGCATTGCATGGTAGAAAAGATGAAAATTAAATAGTCCCAAAGATTCATGGCCCAGGTTAAATATTGTTCCTATGGTATCCCATATATGGAACAGAGGGCCTGAGTGTAATCTGTTTACCGATTAAAAAGTCAAAGACATAGGGACAATTATCCAATGAGTCTCTGGCAGAAAGGAGCTCATGGTGATAGCCGCATCCTCACAAATATATTTATACAAGGACTTTTGGTAGAGAAGCAACCCAAAGGAGCATTTACTTCCTCCCAAAGAAATCTTGAAATTAGCCAGGGTTTTCTAGATCTGTAAGGTCAGCAGAGTCTGGCCAGAGCCAAAGCTTACAAACTGTTTTTGTGCTCATTTAAAAAGCAAGATAGTGAAAGCGTTCATCTATTTAGGTCTATCTATCTATCTATCTATCTATCTATCTATCTATCTATCATCTATCTATCATCTATCTATCTAGGTTTCCTATAGAATGTTTTCAGCAAATTATGATGTTGCTTAAGTGACATTAATGAAAAGGATAGAGGGAGGGTTGTGCTCCCCTCTTTCCATGTGGTCATTTACATGTGCTAATGTGCACTTTTTATATCTGTGGCACTGCCACATTGAGCACTCTCTTCAGAATGTGAGCTCTGGAAAGACACCATTGTCCCAAGACCAGGTCTTTGAAATCATTAGGGTGAAGGACTGGCTTTGGTCGCAGTCACTTTTTTGTCATAGTCTGGCACATCCTTGAGTTGTAAAATCTCTCTAACGCTGGATACCCACTCATGTTTCACTGTGATCCCAGGGAGACATGCCCATATTCTCTATGATGTCTCTCCAAATACCGGGGGGAGCTCAGAGGTGAGTCACAGTGCCAAATGCTGCCACCCTATTAATCCTTGGGTCAATCTCTCTCTTCCCAATTCTCCACACTACCCCCATCCTTTTTTTTTATTCTTATGTTAATCCCCATACATTACATCATTAGTTTTAGATGAAGTGTTCCATGATTCATTGTTTGTGCATAACACCCAGTGCTCCATGCAGAATGTGCCCTCCTCAACCCATCCTCCCACCCCCCTCCCGTCTAGAACCCTCAGTTTGTTTTTCAGAGTCCATCGTCTCTCATGGTTCGTCTACCCCTCCGATTTCCCCCGCTTCATTCTTCCCCTCCCGCTACCTTCTTCTTCTTCTTCTTTTTTTTTCTTAACATATATTGCATTATTTGTTTCAGAGGTACAGATCTGAGATTCAACAGTCTTGCACAATTCACAGTGCTTACCAGAGCACATACCCTCCCCAGTGTCTATCACCCAGTCACCCCATCCCTCCCACCCCACCCCCCACTCCAGCAACCCTCAGTTTGTTTCCTGAGATTAAGAATTCCTCATATCAGTGAGATCATATGATACATGTCTTTCTCTGTTTGACTTATTTCACTCAACATAATACCCTCCAGTTCCATCCACGTGGTTGCAAATGGCAAGATCTCATTCCTTTTGATGGCTGCATAATATTCCATTGTGTGTGTGTGTGTGTGTGTGTGTGTGTGTGTGTGTGTGTGTATATATATATATATATATATATACCACCTCTTCTTTATCCATTCATCTGTCGATGGACATCTTGGCTCTTTCCACAGTTTGGCTATTGTGGACATTGCTGCTATAAACATCGGGGTGCATGTACCCTTTTGGATCCCTACTTTTGTATCTTTGGGGTAAATACCCAGTAGTGCAATTGCTGGATCATATGGTAGCTCTATTTTCAACTTTTTGAGGAACTTCCATACTGTTTTCCAGAGTGGCTGCACCAGCTTGCATTCCCACCAACAGTGTAGGAGGGTTCCCCTTTCTCCGCATCCCTGCCAACATCTGTCATTTCCTGACTTGTTAATTTTAGCCATTCTGACTGGTGTGAGGTGGTATCTCATTGAGGTTTTGATTTGGATTTCCCTGATGCCGAGAGATATTGAGCACTTTTTCATGTGTCTGTTGGCCATTTGGACGTCTTCTTTGGAAAAATGTCTGTTCATGTCTTCTGCCCATTTCTTGATTGGATTATTTGTTCTTTGGGTGTTGAGTTTGATGCAGGAAAGAATGTCCAATGGAACAAGGACAGTCTCTTCAACAAATGGTGTTGGGAAAATTGGATAGCCACATGCAGAAGAATGAAACTGGACCATTTCCTTACACCACACACAAAAATAGACTCCAAATGGTTGAAAGACCTCAATGTGAGACAGGAGTCCATCAAAATCCTAAAGGAGAACACAGGCAGCAACCTCTTTGACCTCAGCCGAAGCAACTTCTTCCTAGAAACATCGCCAAAGGCAAGGGAAGCAAGGGCAAAAATGAACTATTGGGACTTCATCAAGATAAAAAGCTTTTGCAAAGCAAAGGAAACAGTCAACAAAACCAAAAGACAACCAACAGAATGGGAGAAGATATTTGCAAATGACATATCAGATAAAGGGCTAGTACCCCCATCCTTTTAATTCTCCTCACCAGAAGGAGTGCATTTTAAAGTTCCCTCTTTTCAATGAACTTGATCTCTGCATCCGCAGCCAAGCATTCCATCACTTTCTTGGATACTCTTAAATAACACAAATCCAAGCAAAGAGTGAAGAAACAACTTTGCCATTAAAAACACGGGAACAGCTAGCCGTGTTGGTTTTGATCTGTGACTGAAGACAGGCGAAGTGGTGATATGGTTTTACCACCCTCTCTTTCCTTCACACTCATCACAAGAGCTGCTGACCCCGCTCAGGCAAACGTATTCGGTCATCTCTGATCTCTCTCATTTCCACCTAACAAGCTCTGCTTTGTGACTGCAATTCTCTGCCTGTGCACAAATTTATTCCTTTGGACTCACTCCAGAAGAGTAGCCCATGTATGTTAAAACCACAAAATGGGGCTCATAATGATTTTGCTGCCACCTTATCCATACCTCTAGCTGCAGGCAAGGAATTGAAAACCAATGGAATCAGGCAGCTTTCCTCAACACAGAAATTAAGATGTCGGAATGTTAACAGAAACCCACAGATGGGAGAACAACACTTGTTCATTGTTGGAAAGAGAACACTGCCTTTATGCACCTTTGACAGATTAAAACTGCGCATCTGTCAGGTGGTGAAGGCCTAGGACATAGTGAGTGTACCATCAAGCATAATCTTCCAGCAAATTCTTTAACACAGAGCCTGTGAGGAAATTTTCCGTGTTCCCCTTTTATCATGTTCACAGACTCTTGAGCGCTGACCACCCTTTTCCCTTTCTGGTGCTGTTTACAAGCTGAAGACATTTCTAGAAGCCCAAACCCCAACTTTCAAGTAAGGTGTGAAATGTTGGTTTTTGCTTGAGGCTTTTTTTTTTTTTTTCCAACTGTCTTTCTCTTCGAGGAATAATAATGACTCCCTTCAAGAAGGCTCTGGCAGAGAGGGTGATGAAGAGAAGTAGAACCTTCTCCCTCACAGAGGAAATTGAAATTAGCCTAATTAGATTTTCTGAGCACTTAGATACCACAGTGATAGACACCATCTAAATACATAGACAGATAGGAGGAGAGCACAGATGTTGTGTGAGACCACTGATTTAGTTCCAAGTCAATACTCTTAATTAACTGCAAACTGTTTAAATATATAACATTCCCAACATGCAGCCAGTAACACCTATGTAAAACTCTTCATGTGAGTACCTTAAAGTAGAAAGCAACATAGCAATCACATCCAAAAGTACAAAACTGTAATAATAATTACTTATATTTAATGTAGATACACTGCCTCTAATTGCAAGCTCCCTAATGGCATGACACCCTTGTGTCAGCTCTTGTCCAAAATGGGAAGACATCCATCGATGAGGAGCAAAACAATGCAGTTTCAATCTCAAAGATACCAACTATCTTGTATAGAGGGAGGTTTGGGGTTTTGTTTTTGGTTGGTTTGTTTAATGAGCCCCTGACCTAAGTAAAATGCATCTGATTCCTAAGTCTGTTGGGACCTCAATCTTGTATTGGTTGCTAGCCGAGCTCCTTGTGTAAAGTGGAGGATGGAAGGGAGGCTTACTCCTTACTCAAGGAAGTGACAGTATGCAGAGGCTGAGATAAAGCAAACTGTAAGAGAGAAGCAAAATGCCCTGTGGTCGTTGAGCCACATTCACACGTATTCTAGAGCCTCTTGCCTCTGAGAATCTCCAGGACCACTGGAAATACACACAGGTGTATTTTTTTCTAGAAGCTGAAATAGCTTGATTTCCTTATAGTTTGTTCTCTTATTGGTCATACAAGAAAACTCCACTTAAATTTAAAAATACAGACAAAAACCAGAGGACTCATTCCCAAAAGACAGAACCTGTGATTAGGACTATGAAAAGTTAAATAAAAGCAGCAGCAAATATTTGTGAATGCACAACAGAGGAATCAATTGTACTGGGATAGCAGTCAATTTTTATTTAATCATATAACAAATGTTTATTAAGTATTTTATTCTGTGTTAAATCTTGGATATACAGCAACAAACAAAGGATTTACTTGCCCTCATGGAGTTTACACACCATAAAGAAGGGAAAGATTAAAGACATAAACACAAGCATTTCTAGTAATGACGGTGAAGTGGCTCCATGATCCCTCCCACAGATAATAGTTATAAAGTCTGTACAAAAAATTAAAAAAATATATTTATAGGAATAGGAAAACATCCAAAAGCAGACAGAAGCCAGAGGAGAGTTTGCTTTTTAAAAACCGCAACTGGGGGCACCTGGGTGGCTCAGTTGGTTAAGCGACTGCCTTTGGCTCAGGTCATGATCCTGGAGTCCTTGGATTGAGTCCCGCATCAGGGTCCCTGCTCAGCAGGGAGTCCGCTTCTCTCTCTGACCCTCCCCCCTCTCATGTGTTCTCTCTCTCTCTCAAATAAATAAATAAAATCTTAAAAAAAAAAAAAACAAAAACCCTGCAACTGGAGAGTAGTAAGAATTGAGAATTTGTAGTTATGTTGCCTGAAGATGTCCCCCAACTCCCCTGGCTCAGGCAAAGGAAAGTATCAGTCACCTTAAAGGCTCAAGGCTCCAGAGAACAGAGTTCAGGGGGAATTTACAAGGGAAATCTGTGAGCAAGAGAATGGCAAAGGAATTGAAGCTCAAAAACTTGAGTATAAATTTTGCCCAAATCACTGGTTGACCACTGAAGTATGCATCTGTGGGGGAGAATCATGTCCATCTTGACAAAGGCATCAAAAACACAGACAACAGTCAGAAAGGAATTTAGTCTTTAAAGATAGAGCTGCACCACGTGAGTTCTCTGAATGTACCAAGGGTAAATCTAAATATTCAGCAGCCAGAAGCTGTAAGAACTGAATAGAGATATCTAGAGCTACACACCATCAGGGGGACAGAATTTTCAGTCTGATTCCAAGCAAATTAACTGCTTGATAAAACAACAACAACAATAACAAAAATACTTAGAATAATATGACAGAATTCACACTTGTTACATTGTATTTTCTACAATGTCTACTTTTCAAGCAAAAATTACTAAACACACAAAGAAACAGAAAACTGTGATCTATACTCAAATAAAATTAAAAAAGTCAATAGAAACTGACTCTAACTGGGCCCAGATGTTGGCCCCCATTAGACTTCCAGCTAGCTATTATAAAATGGTCAAAGAATTTTTTAAAAATGGTCTTAATGAATGAATAGTTAGGAAATCTCAACAGAGAAATGACAACTATAAAAAATGGAAATTCTAGAGCTCAGAAGCACAATAACTGAAATGTAAAACTCACTGGATGGATTTAAAGGCAGAGTGCAGTGTCAGGAGAAAGAATCCATGAATTAAAAGAGATTAATAGGAATCCCCCAATCTGAAGAACAAAAAGAGAAAGAGCTGACAAATAATGAACAGAGCACCAGAGATTTATGGGACACTATCAAGAGATACAAAATAGGTGTAATTGAAATGATAGGAGAATAGAAAGGAGCAGGACAATTTTTTAAAGAAAAAAAATCCTAAATTTTGTAGAAAATCTTAACTTACAACTCCAGGAAATTCATCAAACCCCAGAGGATAAACCATCAAAGTCAAAGGGCTGAAAGTAAAAATAAAGAGAAAATCTTCAAAGCAGCCAGAGAAAAATGACATGTTACATGTAGGAGGATAATGACATGATAAATGGCTGACTTCACATCAAAATAATGGAAGCCAAAAAACATTAGGGTGGCATATTTCACCTGCTGGAGAGAGAGAAAAAAAAAACTGGCAACCAAGAATTATGTATCCAAAGAATTTATCATTCATAAATTAAAGAGAAATTAAAGTATTGTCAGATAAACAAAACTAGGGTAATTTATTGCTAGCAGAACCATGCTATTAGAAATACTAAAGGCAGGGTGCCTGGCTGACTCAGTCAGAAGAGCATGCAACTCTTGACCTTGGGGTCGTGAGTTTGAGCCCCATGTTGGGTGTAGAGATTACTTTAAATAAATAAAACTTAAAAAAAAAATACCAAAGGAAGATTTTCAGGCTGAAGGAAAATGGCATCATATGGCTACTCAGATTTATGAGAAGAAATGGTGAGTGCCAGAAACGGGAAATGTGTGGAAAAATAACAAGAACTAAATATATAAACACATGCGCACAGACACCTTTTCTTTCCATCTCTTAATTTCACTGAAAGACACATAGCAATTTAAGCAAAATTGATAAAACAATACTGGGTTGGGTTGTTTTTAACAATTTTCTTTATTTATTTGAGAAAGGGGGGGAAGTGGCAGTGTGGGGGAGTGGCAGAGTTTGAGGGAGAAGCTCTCTCTGAGCAGAGAGCTGACACAGGGATCTATCCCAGGACCCTGAGATCATGACCTGAGCCAGAGGCAGATGCTTAACCGACTGAGCCACCCAGTTGCCCCAATAAAACTATACTGTTGAGTTGATAACATGTATTGATGTCATATTTGTATGATAAAAATAACACTAAAAATGGTGGGAGGGGCAGGGAAATTAAAATATACTTTAAAGTAACTCAAATATGAACTCTAAATAAATTGTGATATGTTAAAGATTTATGTTATAACCTCTAGAACAACCAGTATAAAAAATGCAAGAATTAATGTTATAACTAGAAAGCCAGCCACCAGAGGAATTTAAACAAAATAATGAAAAAATACTTGATTAGAAGAATATTTGATTAACACAGAAAAAAGTAGGCAAGGAGGAACAAACAAACATATGAGATGAGAAAAAATAAATAGCAAAGTGGCAGATTTAAAGCCAACTATTTCAATAACTGCACCAAATTTAAAATGATTAAATATTCCAATCAAAAGATATGACTGCCAGGTTGAATAAGAAAGCAAAAACTGTTATAGGCTGTATATAAGAGATGTTCTTTAAATACATAGGAACAAACAGGTTAAAGGTAAATGGATTGAAAAAGATATTGCACGTAACAGTAAGCACAAGAAAATGGGAGTGGCTATATTTATAGTAGACAAAATAGACTTCAATAAGGTATATTCTTAGAAATAAAGAGGGAAACTTCATAGTGGCAAAATATCAAGAAAATAGAACAATTTATCACTCTAATAACAGAGCCTCAATATAGTGAAGTAAAAATTGACAGAGAAATAGGTATATCCATAATCACAATTAGAGACTTTAACACACTTCTCAGTGATTGATATACTAGCTAGACAAAATTTTTTTAAAAAATCATTGAGGATCTAGAAGAACTAAATTAAACTATCAACCACTTTTTCCCCAATTATGATTTATAGAATACTATACCCAACAAATGCAGAATATACATTCTTTTAAATTAATATAGCATACATTCACAAAGGTAGAGTATATGCTGACTAAAATAAATCTTAATATATTTCAAAAGATTGCTGTCTTACAGAGTGTTTTTTTTCTGACTACAATGAATTATAACTTGACAACAATGAAATTTCAAGAAAACTCCAAAATTTTGAAATTAAGTAACTCACTTCTAAATAACCCATGGGGCAGAGTAGAAATCATGAGGAAATTTTAAAAATGTTTCACCTTAAATAATAATGAAGTACAACATATCAACATTTGCAGAATGCAACAAAAGCACTGCTTAGAGGAAAGTTTATAGCTTTAAATGCTTATAGTAGGAAAGAAGAAAAGTGTAAAACTAACACTGAAGCTTCCAAGTTTCGGACACTGGAAAAGGAAGAGCAAATTACATGCAAAGTTAAGTAGAAGGAGGAAATAATGAAGATCAGAGTGAAAAAAAATCATAGAAATAGCAATAAAAAACAGAAAAAAACCAACAAAACAAAAAGCCAGTTCACTGAAATACTTAATAAATTTATAATATTTTAAAAAATGAGAGAACACAAATTACCAACATCAGTAGTGAAAGAAGAGATAGCATTACAGGTCTTACAAACATTAAAATGATAATAAGGAAATATCATGAAGAACTTTATGCCAATAACTACAACCATGTAGCTGAAATGGATAAATTAAAGACACAAATTTACGAACAGAGACAAGAAGAAGTTGAAAATCTGAACAGTGTTATGTCTAAAAAATTTGTTTTAGTTAGTTATAAAACTCTTCCCACAAGGAAAGTTCCAGGTCCAGATGAGTGACTCACCGGTCAGTTGTGAGTTCTACCAAATATTACAGAAAGAAATAACACAAATTTTACATAAACTCTTTCAAAATATACTCTCCAACTTTTTTTTTTTTTTTTTGCCAATATTACTCTGGTACTAAAACAAGACTGGAAATCTTTATAAGAAAAAGAAAATACAAATCAATATTCTTCAAGACTGTACACACAAGAACTCCTTAACAAATGTACCAAGTTAAATGCAACATAATATAAAAAGAGAATACCTCATGAGCAAATGGGATTTACAGCCTAGTTTAACATTCAATAATCACTGTAATTCATGTATTAAAAAATAATAAAAACAAAAAAATGAGTTTCTCAATAAATGCAGAGAAAGCATTTGACAAATTCCAAAGTCTATTCATAATATAAACTAGTAAACTAGTAATAGCAGGAAGCTTCCCCACACTGATTTTAAAAAATCCATTAAAAAACCCCACAAATAACATCATCCTCATACTACATGATAAGAAACTAAATGCTTTCCACTAAGATCAGAAACAAGCAGGGATGTCCATGCTCACCACTTCAACATAGCATGTACTTGAGCTCCAAGACATTGCAATATGGAATGAAAAGATACAAAAGTGATTGTAACATTTTCTATTCCTACCAACAGCATATGAGAATTTCGATTATTCCATATCCTCACCAACATTTGCTATTGTCAATTTTTAAAAAAATTTCAGCCATTCTAAAGGTCGTATAGTGGCATCTCATTGTGGTTAAGTAGTGATTTTGAGCATCTTTTCATGTACTCATTAGCCATTTATACATACAGATATTGGAAAGGAGGAAATATGTCTTTATTTGATGATTCTATGATCATACATATAGAAAATCCTAAAGACTACCAAAAAAATATTCCTAGGTTGAATAATTGAATTTATCAAGATTGAATGATTCAAGGTCATCATACAAAACCAATTGCATCTGTATATGCTAGCAGTAAATAACCGGAAAATGAAATAAAAATTACAATTCCATCTTACCATAGCATCCCAAACATGAAATACTTGGAGATAAACGTAACAAGATACATGCAGAGCTCTTATATCTTTTTATTTCTGGAACTCCCATAAATATTTCACACATTAGTTCCAGTACTTTGTTATAGTGAATTGTTTATTTGTAAGAATTCTGGGGCAAAAATCTTGTGTTGCCATCATCTGATCATCAGTGCCTAGCATGGAGCCCAACTAAATAAATTAATAAATATCTTTTTTATGTATGATCCTAAAACCACAACATACATACATGAAAAAAGCTTTGAAAATGGAAAAATGTAGAGAATATATCATCCGTGTCCCTCCGCCATCATTATTTTGGATTGTTTCCTGTCCATCTTTCTTTTCCCTATACGTAGTGTTTTAGACTTCTTCTTAACATGGTACTCATATGGTAGCACATACACTTGTATAATAATGGTCAAATATTTACCTTATTCATGTTGAAACTTCCTCTAGTTACAATTTAATTTACTGAAACAAAATAAAATGTAGTCAGCTACCAGAAACTCAAAGGCAGCTGTCCCCAGCGTAGAAGAAGTGAGTCAGTGTTTTAACACAATCACTGCTCTGGTTCACTCACATCAACCCCTGGCCCCACACTGACATGCGCTGTATTAACTATGAGGGGATTTGTCCCTATAGCATACCTGCTTTTTTAAACTCACTCATCCAAGGCCATGTTAAAACCAAAAGGAGGAGGTGGGTTGGATGCCCATTATAAGAAAATTTGGGCCATGATCTGCATATCTCCAATATACCATATTGAGACTGCCCTTGGAAAACAATGCTGTCCAAAAAAAGTACTGAAATACGAAGTAAAATGAGTTCCTGTCCCAATTCCTTGTGCTTCACAAAGCAATTTAGGTCACAGCAGAAGCATGAGGTTCAAAAACAATAAACCCTGTACACTGAGAAAAATAAGATTCAAGCAGGGAAGTACTTTTCCGGATAGACCAATACAAGTATTTGTCAGCCACGGTAAGAACTACTCAGATAACAGTATCAAACACCCAAGAAATGTCCAAGAGCAGTAACAACAGAAATAAAACTCTGGTCATTAGACACAACAGACCAATGGGATCACTGTCTTGGAGCCAAAAACCAGAATAAAACCTAAATTGATTGAAATTTCCTATATATGGGTGCCTGGGTGGCTCAGTTGGTTAAGCGACTGCCTTCGGCTGAGGTCATGATCCTGGAGTCCCTGGATCGAGTCCCGCATCGGGCTACCTGCTCGACAGGGAGTCTGCTTCTTCCTCTGACCCTCCCACCTTCATGTGCTCTCTCTCATTCTCTCTCTCTCAAATAAATAAATAAAATCTTAAAAAAAAAAAAGAAATTTCCTATATAAACTCCGAGCTACGCGCGGGCTTTCTGAAGTAGTGCCACAGACAAATATTCAGTAGCTGTTGTGAGGAACAATCTTCCATAAGCTCTTTCCTTGGAAATTAGATATAGTTCCAAACTCTGTGCCTTCACTTCTCACAGAGTTGAGGTATGCCTGGGGAAAACAAAAGGCAGCGGGGTAAGAGATAATTCACAAAATCGCCAGCAACTCTTCGCCAGACTCAATCATCCAGACACCTGAGAGCAGTGGGCTGGCTAGGCAGAAATCACCTCTAGATGACATTTTCTGTGTCTTCCCTGGATGCAAGGAGAAATCAGACAGGAAAGGGAAAGAAAGACTAATTGAATGAAAAGAACCAGCCGAAATGAGAGAGAAATGACTCTTCAGGAAACCAAGGTACTTGGCCAGCCACACACCAGGGTTCTCCTCTCAACGCGGAGCTCTTAAGGACCAACATCCTCAATGTCCTGCGAGCTCACCAGCTCAGGGCAGTCTCCCCTGGTAGCCCTGAATGTTCTCCTTCATGTATAGGCTACTGGAGTTGGAGCTGTTATTCTTCGCCTCCCTATCAGATCAGAGCCATTTGTTGTGGTGAATTGTCTGTAAAGATTGCAGGGAAAAGACTATACTGCATTCACTGCCTTCCATCAGTGGTGTATCCATTAGCTAGTGCAGAGTCCAGATAAGTGAATTAACAAATACATACAAATATATTAGCTGAAACTTCCTGAGAACTGTGCCTTATATCTCTTGTTCTCTAGAGCTTTGTGAGATGCCTGGCACATAGCAATCACTCAATACCTTCTAAATGAAATCACACTTTGAATCACGCTAAGGATGACTTTAGACACTGCAAATGACACTCTCTTGATTTTATAAAACGGGCCATCCCCCAAATGAAAAATGGTACTGTACATCGTTCCTCAGACAAGGTCACCTGTCAGGAGTTTAGAAAATTAGAATATCTTTTCAGAATGAAGACAGCTGGATTCAGTCTTGGTGATACTCCTTCGGACTCAGTGTCCCCATTATCTGCAGCAAGGTCCAAAGGACCTGCTCGTGAACCAACACTTTCCCGGTTAGATACACCCAAGATGTCTCTCCAGCAGTCTGGAAGTAGTCACCACTAGGGGCAGACTTCAAGGAAGGGTAGGTGACAACATGTCTTAACCGTAGAAACTGTCCTTGATTTCACGTTTTCTCCAACTGAAAAAGAAAAATTAAAGTTTTTCACTATTGTTGACTCCACAGAAGAGAGACCTGTTTAGAAAACAGGAAAGAAAAGCTAGTGCCATATTTTCGGAACAAGAAAGGAACAAGAAAGTAGGTGATCTGCCCCATGGAAATTTTGGTAAGAGAAGAATACAGGTGCTGAAAGGCTTTGCAGGTGAAATAGATTCTTTCCCAGGAGAAAATGTAGCTGCATGAACAGAGAAGCTTGAACAAATGGAGGAGAGTGGAATTGTCAATACAAGAGACCCGCTGGCTCTGAAGTACTGCTGTCTCCAGCCTCCACGGTGGCTTTGGGGTCACTCAAAGATCCAGGGAGCACCCAACAGGTAACAGCTCCAGATCTCACCTCCACGTCACCTCTTAGCTTCACCAGACCTCTTTTGATGGCTTGTTCAACTCTTTCCTGGGTTGGCAGGGGTGGCAGAGTGCATCCATTAGGCTGGGAACCCTCAGAGTCATTGCCCGACACCTGGCTTCAACCACTACCACCACCATGGGCTCCACCCCCGTCAGTGGCAGTGCCACTGCCAAAATGGCCCCATGTCGGTTGAACTCCTACAATTCCACTGGAACCCCTACTTTTGGTGCCTCTAGTGGAAGGACATTTTCCTCTAGATTGACACTCCATTCAACAGATCTTAAGTTCTCTGGTCCAAGGTGAACAAGGCTTTTTTGGCTTCCTAAAGTAGGTCCCTATCTTCAGCTCTCCATTGTCTTTTGTTGAGGAACTTATTTCACATATTGGGCCAGGGCCTGATTGGGAATCTTGCTCCAAGTTATATTACAGGCCTGCTTCCCAGACCTCTGCCCTCTGTTACCACCTCTCATGTATGTCCTTTGATTTCCCTCTACTTTAGGATGCTCCTTTCTGCAGCATTTCTTTCCCTTTCACATTTTGTCCTCCTTTCTTAGTCTGAAAAATCTGATACTGATATTCAGTTGGAACTGAATTCTTCTTCCTTGTTCGTCCCAGGGGTAGAGATGGCATGGAGCTGGCATGTACTCCTGCTTCTCCCTCCTCTGGCCACGCAGACATGGTTATTCAGTCATGGTCTGAATGCATCTTCCCTCCCCAAGCAGCCAGCCCACTCCTGCCAGGCAGAGATCACACCACGCACTGCTTTGCCATTCCTTGCATAAGGGCTCCATATCGCAGTAGTCCTAAGATGGGTTTGCTGTGTAGCGTCCGACCCTTGAGCAAAAGAAGTTTTCTTATCTCTTTGGGTCTTCACAAGAGATACTCAAAGAGAATCTGAAGAATAACAATGTTAGTTCATGAATAACCAATCAGTCTATCGATCTAGAATGGTTAAGCCTGGCCTATTTGGGGAGAGGGAAGTCTGAGTGATTACCAAGGCCTTTTCCTTAGGAAGACACATTGCTAAAAAGCTAGAAACACCTGAAAAGTTTGTGCAAATTCGTTCTGCCTGCCCTCCCTTCCTTTTTTTTATTATCTACCTGAAATATTTTAGCCAGTCATATTAGGGCAAGAATAAGCCCAGCTTTGTACTTTACAGCTGTGCCTACAAAATTATGTGATTTAGAGAATTATGGAGTCATGAAAGAGCCATAAGGTTATTGAGTCCAACCTTGGAAGAACCTGAAACTCAGACAAGTGAGTGACCAGTTGTAGATTTCTAGAACTAAGTAGTAGCAGAGCAGGGCCTAAGCAAAGGCAACACGAATGTGTGGTCAGGGGCATCCCACTGAGCTCACTTGTCTTCCTCCGAAAGACCCGCATCTTACATTCCTCTCCTGCCTTCTGGTGTCAGACACTCTTCAGGGAAGGGCACATTTGTGTGGGGAAGGGTTTGTGGTGACAAAGGAAAACACCACCCATTACGCATTTTTGATGATGAATGGCCCTGAAAATGATTAACTGAAACATCACATGAGATGGTGTTTGTTTTTTCTTGGATGGAAAGGGAATAAAACTTCAGAAGGTAGCCTTTTCAGATCAAAGAAGATATGATACAAGAAACATAAGACCCGTGAAAATAGGATACAGGAATGATTAGATTCATGAAGACCACCAATTGGTGCCATAGCTGTTAACACAGAATGTGAGACCAAGAGATTGGGCTCCCTTCACTCACACTTGGGCTCCTTGAGGGAAGACTGGGCATCCCACGAGGGAAGGCACAAGCAGAGGACACCACAGTAATCCCAAGCCAACCCTACTTCTCCCTCTCCCTCTGCTTCAAAGGAGCTTTCTACTTGGTTACTTGGGGCTACAATTACAGTGGGACACATGACTAT
Source organism: Mirounga angustirostris (assembly GCF_029215605.1). NCBI lineage: Eukaryota > Metazoa > Chordata > Mammalia > Carnivora > Phocidae > Mirounga > Mirounga angustirostris. Next base: position 45,812,354 of record NW_026991722.1, on the reverse strand, counting down.
ACTATAACCAAAGCTTATCAACATTGTTCATATTTAAATAAGACTTTCTCTCGCCCATGATCTCATTTCTTGGTTGAAACCACAACACAAACACACATGTTTCTTGCCAGTTCTTCCCTTTCCGGATAGAAGAGAGATCTTGAAGAACATTACCTGAATAATTCAGCTCAAAGTAGCCCTATCTTTAGCTTTGTATGGGGGGTTCATGGTGAAACATTTATTCTATTCCCCTTGAAAGAGCTAGACAATTTACGGACTTTTCTAATGAAGATTTAAGTGCCAAAAGCCCATCTCATAACTCCTTCCCTGGATCACTGCATCCTTCCTACATGCCCCGGGGCACCAGCATTTCCAGAAGTAGTTATGCTGCCCTCCACTTTACCTTTCCTCTACAATTCTGGCTCATGTCCTATGGCATTTAGTCTTAGGAACGCACACACACACACGCATACGCACATCCGCACGTGCACACATACACACATGCAGACACACATATGCACAAACACACACACGCAGACGCACATATGCATGCACACACATGCACACATGCACGCGCACCCATACACACACATATGCAGGCACGCACAGACATATGCACACGCACACATACACACATGCACACAATGTTTACGTGCACACACACCTGCACACTTCTGCACCTGCCACCACCTTCAAGGTCTTCCAGGATCTCCCTTAGACTATCCCCAAGCCCCTCACTGGCTTTCAAAGCTCTGGCTAGCCATCTTTCACCACAAATTCCAGTTTCTCAGGGCTTTCAGGCATCCTGTGAATGTAATGATATGCACTTCGTTACCGAAATAATGATAAGACTTTATACACACAGTAGCCTTTCATCCATGAGGGCTTTAGCAGTGACATATACTATGAGCGCGCAAAGCCCCTCACCTCTCCCTCCTGAGACCCTATCCTTACATGGGAGACATCACGGATCTCTCATTCCTCATGGCAACACCTCATAACCATTTCAGACAGGAAGTAAGGAAATCTGTCCAGTCAAAACGGCAGAAAGGAATTAGGTAATATAACACTTTTCTTTCTCTTCTCCAGAAACTCTGAGAAATGTACTGGTTCTCAGAATGATCGAGCCCCAGACAGCCCCCCTGAATTGTTGCTTTTTGCCTGGGGATTACATATTTCCTGGAGCAGTGAATTTTCTTCTTTCCTTGTCTTATTTCCATCAGTACTGCATTTATTTAGAGCGTAAGATAAAAATATCTATATGGCTAGGCTATCAGCCTTTCACATGACGAGTGTGACTAGTCTATATTTGTTTGTCTATGATGTAAAGATATCCCTAAGAGACATATGCTTCCCCCATAAAAGGCAGCATGTCCAGTAATCCAAAAATTAAAAAAGAAGGAGGAGAAGAAGGAGAAAAAAAGAAAGAGGAAGAAGAAGAGGAGAAGGCGGCAACTAGTTTTCTCAAGAAAACAGCCTCACGGCGGGGGGAAGCAAAGCTGGGAGCAGATCTGATTTCAAGTCCTACCATTATGAAACTTTGATCAGACTGCTTCGGTTTCCTCGTTAGTACATGATGCTAAGCATTCTAACATCATACGGTTTTCGTGAGGATGAAATAGTAACCGAGTAATGCCTGGCACAGAGTAGGCACCCTTATTTCCTGTAAATTCTGAACACTGAGATGCTTTGTGCTAGCAGAGAAGCTACTGGATGGTGGGCACTTTGCATTGACTGTCTCTGAGATACTTGAAACTCACTACTGAGCTTGGGGCTATTGCGTTTAATTCTCCATTGATTCTCTGGCTCCACCACCCATGGCTATCTGCTATCTAGAGCCAAGCAGGGTGCTAGGCACCGAAGAGCCCCCAGTGGGAAAGCACCACTGACCCGGGAGCTGCAGGCTGGGGAGGTAGCGAGGAGCAGGCAGTTCCTATGGTGCGTTAACACAAGAAAGCACTGGGCACTACGGCACATATGGAGGGGATCCCTAGCTCCGTCCTGGGTGTTTGGGAGAAGGGGGGTCTAACTTCGCCTTGATTCTTTTTTCACACCCTTAAATCTGCACCCAAGGCAGTTTCTTCACACTTCCAGATTCTAATGGTCTAAAAGAGCATAGCAGTAGTTCAGATTTTAGCTAAAATAAAAATGGCTTGCATAAAAAATAACCACATGGCCAATGCAGGTAGCCAATCCATCCTCCCACCATACACTGATGCTGGTGAGCCTCCCAGGAAGCTCTAGAAAGATCCAACCCAGCCATTATTCACCTGTGAGAATCATTAACTTCGGGGAGGCCAGCTGGGAGACATTCATCTTTTAAGAGCAGGGTTAGCACCAGCGTGATAGGTGTGACCATGAAGCACCAGATGTAATTATGATGCGGCTGCTCCAGCCTCTCTGTTTCTCTGGCTGGTTCCTTGACTTTCTCCTCCCCCACCCTCGTCTATGCCTAGAGCCTGCAAATGGTACCAAGGAGTATCAACCATTCTGTTAGCACTCATATCCAAATAGGTTGTTGACTTCTGTCTTAAGATATCCTCCCAGCCTTTCTCTGTAAAGATGACACAGAGGAACTGTAGGTGGAATGCCAGCGAATAGAACAATGAGCACAGAGGAAACCCAGGAGTATTTCTTTAATGAAAAGAAAATGCCTTTAAAAAAAAAAAAAAAAAAGGGCGCCTGGGTGGCTCAGTTGGTTAGGCGACTGCCTTCGGCTCAGGTCATGATCCTGGAGTCCCGGGATCGAGTCCCGCATCGGGCTCCCTGCTCGGCGGGGAGTCTGCTTCTCCCTCTGACCCTCCTCCCTCTCATGCTCTCTGTCTCTCATTCTCTCTCTCTCAAATGAATAAATAAAATCTTAAAAAAAAAAAAAAAAAAAGAAAATGCACATGGCCTGAGAGCTTGTCCCATTGAACTTAAGAGAAAGCACGTTAACATTCACCATTCATTCAAGGAACATCTCATTGAGCATTTGTTTGCCCAGTTTTTTCCGGGCCCTTGGGATGCAGATAAATTAAACATAGCCCCCAGTCTGGTGGGTAGAAAGACATAAAAATAAATAATTAAAATGCGATATATTGACAACTAAATCCGATCTGGCTGAATCCTGGCAGGAAACAGAGGAGTAGATCAAGTAGTATTCTGGAATCATTTCTTCAAAGTCACTTGCACTGATTTCTTAGATGGCCCTGGATAATTCACTTAAAATTGTGCTCCTATGAAATGTGGGCAATAATAACTAGTCATAGCTGGGTTATGGGAGTCACCATGCTAATAATATGAAACTAGATTGTCAGGAGAAAAATGCCATATAAATCCAATGCAATCCATTATGATTGCTAGGACATCAATTTGTAAAAACTAATGTATTCATAAAGTTCAGGGGTATACTTCAGCTATCTTAGCAGACAGGTAGCTTCTCTTTTCCATCTGGTGCCTTTCGGGGCAGCAAAGCGAACCCTCCCCTCAACAGGTGGGAAGTGAGGGCGTCGGGTGAGCCCCCCGTTCTGATAGGCCCTGGGAACAAAGTAAGGAATGAGATAGATGCAGTTTTTATAAAACAACTGTCTCTTTCTCAACGATGAACTGTAGACCGCCCCGCTTGTATATGTTGTTTTCTTTGAAAAAGTCTGTTGGGGGCTGCAGGGCAGAAGAGGAAAGCCCCCGGGGCACGTGGTCCTAGGCCTTGCCCTCCTCTGGGGCAGAGACTGGGCGGGACCTGAGCTGAGCTGAGCTTGGGAAATGTACTCATGTCTGAGAGTTGGGTGTTATCTTGAGAGGTGGGTGCCCCGCCCCTGTAGGTTGCGGTGGAATGTCCCCTAAAAGAAATGGCCCGTCCCCTGGGAACCTCTCTGGGAGGAGCTGTATCCCGGGACAGGCTGTGAAGGTTCGGGAGGCGGGGCTGAGAGAGGGATCTGGAGAAAAATATCCCCCGTGTTGTGCCGGCTGAGGGTCATGGGGGGGAGGCCTGGGGACGGCCACTGGAGATCCACCCGCCGAGGGGAGGGCAGGGGCCACCTGTGGGGAATGACGAGGGTCAGTTCCTCTAGCGCTGATGATGACCTGAGGCTGGATGAAGCCCTGAGCCGCACCCTGAAATAGCTGGGGCGCTCCGACAAGGGGAAAGCGAGCAGAAGCTCGCGCGTGGGAATTCAAATCACACAGATAATACCTGTCTCCCAAGTCATGGTAGAAATGATCAGCAAACCAACCTAATGCACAAAACCAAAAAAGATGGTGTTCTTTCGCTTCATGGAAGGAAGTTCCCAGGAGGAGCTGAACCTAAGGAGAAGCTGTGAGGGAAGGGCAGAGGTGGACAGGAGCTAAGGGGCAGGAGCAGGAAGGACTGGGGATGGGAAAGGCAGGGCAATAGCGGCTGTAGGCAGGATCCAATCTGGAAGCTGGCCCGTGGGCTACAGAAAGGGAGACGACAGGAAACCCAGCTCTCCGACTAGGGAGAGATGGTGGTGAACACGCAACAGGGGGCAGCCTTGTAAACAGACGTGAAGGTCCCCTGCTCTAGCTCCCTTAGGCTGTCTGCTTAGGGGCAGGGCAGGGCACGGAGGACTCAGTTTCCGGGGAATTTGATCCACAAAGAAAGCCAATCAGAAAAATTCAATCTCTTTGGAAACCCTACTTATTCTTCCTTAACAGGGGTTTGGGTTTGAATTATGTAGATAATTGCCTTAACTCTTCATTTTGCCTGTAGATAGCCTCAGAGGGGTATTTTGAGGATAAATGAGATACGGGCAGAGCGCTTTGAACTCCATCCATGAAAGGTAGCATATCAATACGGGCCCCATATAATTAAGATGCTTCAAATTGCCAATACGTGTATATTTATAACACCCACTATGATCACGGGATACAGCTTTTCTTTCCTTTTTTAAATTTTTTATAAGAAGGCAGGAAAATCCAATTTTTTCTAACCACATTGCTTTTGTGTGCTTAACATTAACCTTTCCTTCCAAATGTCATTAGCTGCTAATTAAGATGTTGATTTGCAGATTGTATATCTTGCAATAGAAGTGATTTGTGGCTGCTTACTAGGTGTTTATCAACCTACACCACTCATATTGGTTTAGCAAGAGCCTGGTGCATTTTAATTTACTGAGCAGTTCCCCAATTCTCCACTTATTTCTGCTTGTGCATAATGAGAAAAAAAATGGTAAGAGAGGAAAAATGGGGAATACTATAAATAGTTGCTAAAGAAAAATGCCATAGGAAAGAGTTATGGCTTTAAATAGGTGTTAAAAGAGCGAACAGATTGAATGCATTTTCTCTCTTGAATGGGGTATTTTAAGAGAGAGAGTTTGCATATCGGTGAGAGGACCTGGTGTCCAGACGCACCCTGTGTGGATGCGCGCACATATGCACAGGGCATGGAGAGCCGGCTGGAGGAAAATGATGAGTGGACTGTCTGCATTTTCTGGACTAGGCATGCTCATATTCCGAGGACAGCCTGCTCCTTTGCCAGGCTCATGCCTTTAAGTTTCCCAAAGAACCTTCTTGCTTCGAAAACCACCCTTAAATCAAAGAAATAAGAGGATTGTTCAGTTACTGTGAAGGAGTCTGCAACATAGGGGACATTTCCACAGGACTTTTTAATATAATTTATGAATGTTTGCTAGCAACATAATTGTCTTTTCTGCTGACATTTTCAAAGCAACACTGTGATTTGTTGGGTCTCTGGAGAGTCCAACTACAAAACTGATAATTATATTAAATATACATAGACAATAAAGAGTGTGTTTACATAACTGTGCCCATAAATATCTGATTGAACAGTCATTGTTCTCAAACCCCTTTTAGGCAGCTCTCCAAGGATTCCAGTTCTAATGACATGATGGTTTAAAAGATGTTGCTCAGTCTTGTTCCATATTTAATTAACTTTCCTTTTTTAAACTTGTGATGGCAGAGACAATAACAAACAACTCTGAAAAGAGGGAGCGCTCTGCAACAGGAGCAAGACCTTGTCAGGCTTTGTGTGCCACAGACAGGAGGAGCGGGCGGGCGAGCAGGGCCGGCCTGGGACCTCCGCGCCCCCCGCCTCCGGGTTTCTATTAGGAGGCTGTTCCCAGCGCTCCGGTTGCGCACACCTTCCCTCGCACGCTCACATCTATGGAGGTGACTTCGTGCACATGCTCTTGCATGCAAGCAGCTGCATCGCTAATGATTTCTTCCTCTGGAAAACAAGATGAAAGCAAATTGGAAAACCAACTAAGCCTTGGGAGGCAGAGGCAGGGGAGTGTCATGGAAAGAACTGGGGGAGGGGGGCTGGGCCGTCCTGATGCTCAGATTGTGGCCTTGGCTCTGCCATTGATATTCGGACTTCAGGGAAGCATATTAGTTTCCTGTTGCTGCTGTAACAAGTTACAGACTGGGTGGCTTAAGACTCAGCACACTACTTACCTTGCACTTCTGGAGGGCAGGAGTGGGAAGCGGGTCTCACAGGGCTAAAATCAAGGTGTTGACAGGGCTGGTTCCTTCTGGAGCTGCTAGCGGAGAATCTGCTTCCTTGCTCTTTCCAGCTGCTGGTGGGCTACACACTCCTTGGCTCCTGGCCCCTTCCTGCACCTGCAAAGGCAGTGATGGCTAGTGGAGTCTTTCTTGGGCTGCGTCACTCTGACGCTGACTCCTGACTCCCTTTTAGAAGGACCTGTGATTATATTGAACCCATGCAGATAGTCCAGGCTAATCTCTCCATCTTGAGACTCTTTTTTTTTTTTTTAAGATTTTATTTATTTATTTGAGAGAGAGTGAGAGTGCACCGGTGGGGGGAGGGTCAGGGGGAGAGGGAGAAGCAGACTCCCCGCTGAGCAGGGAGCCCTATTCAGGGCTCCATCCCAGGACCCTGAGATCATAACCTGAGCCGAAGTCAGATACTTAAACAACTGAGCCACCCAGGCGCCCCTCCATCTTGAGACTCTTAGCTTCATATCACATCACATTGTCTTGTAAATGAACATATTCACAGGTTCCAGGGATTTGGATGTAGACATCTTTGGGAGCCATTATTCTAAGACCATGCCCCATAGGGTTAATGAGGTTAAAAGTAGCAGAAAGTTTAAAGCTTGTTTTTCAGTGAACTGTTTCTCCCTTATCAGCTATTGTGTCTTTTCTGACCCCACTAACAAATCCACTAGCTGTCTCTGCAGAAGCCTGGACTCAAGGTCAACTGATATGATTCCAGCCTATGAACAAGCAAGGTCCTGCATTCCTTACCTGAGATAATGAACCCAAGACCCTGTCCAATTTATATTGGCTCTCAGAGCATGCTCATAGCCCCTTCTTCTTGTCCTAAGATAACCTCCTGATATCAGGGGCTAAATTTTGCCTCATTCTGATGTTAAGTCTCCACCCCAAAATGAACATGGGATGTATGTCACAGGTACATTTACTCAGTGTGCGTGCTCCACCTTTTCCCATGAGTAGTCATAAAATCCCCTGCCTTCTTCATCAATATGTGCATAATCTCAACCCTTATGATTATAAAAAATTTCTTCTCTCGCCCTTTGGGGAGACAGATTTGAGGCTTGCCCTCCCATCTCCTTGTTTGGCTGCTTCTAGAATACACTCTTTCCTTGCTGCAAACCTGATATGTCAGTGATTCGCTTTGCTGACCATCAGGCAGACAGACTTGGGTTCAGTTATAGTTCTGCCTACCACAGAAAGTCAACTAACATTATCTGTTAATGAGAGAGCTGGTGTGAACTAGATTCATTCATCCAACAAACTAAGGTCCAGATGACACAATAATAAATACCTTAGACCCAATCTTCATCATCTTAGACTCACTCTTCATCATCTTCTAAGAGCTTTCAGTATTGAGGGAAAGAGAAGCATTCACCAGAAAGGTAAGCATTCACCAGAAAAATAGAACACAATTTTTCAGCTGTGTTAAGGGCTACCAAAGGAAGTATGGAGTGTAAGGAGACTGTTTTACAAAGCAATCCTGCCCCGGCTGTAGGGAAGGGGGTGGAGTAGTCAAAGCAGTCAAAGTCACCTCCCTAAAGAGGTGACAGTAAGCAGAGACCAGACAAATGAGTGGGATTTGCCCAGCAGCGTGCGTAGGGGGTCAGGACTGGTGTACGGACTGGTGGGGATTTCCAGTCAGAGGGAACAGCCAGTCCCCGTGTGTAGGCCCTGGGATGTGGGGTAGGGGGACTGAGAAGCAGCCCTTGGGGCTAAGAGCAGAGGGTCTGCAAGGAGAGGGTTTGCCAGGTGCTAAGAGAGGCAATGAGAAGAGCACTTCCGGTTTAGCAAGGGCCAAGAAACTAACGAGTAAGTAGTAAGTAACTGATGAGTAACTAGTGTTCATAGGGTAGATACTATTATGATCTTCCTTTTGTAAGATGATGAAACTGAAGGCCAGAGAAGCTAAATGACCTCCCCAAGGTCACCCATCTGGTAGAAGGAGGACTTGCCCCAGAGTCTGCTCTCATCACTACACAATGCTGCCTCTTAGGCAGGACTGTAGGACTTTGATATTAAACCCTTCTGCTAAGAGCAATTGGGAGCCATAGAGGAATCTTAAGCACTTCAGAAAAATTACTCTGTGTAATCGACTGGGGGCATGGGGCCAGGGAAGAAGCTATAGCTCTGAGGCGAAGCAATATCAGCTCAGTCTGAAGTGAGAACGGTATGGGTGGTGAGAAATGGAGAGAGTCAGTAAATCTTGTGGAAGTAGCGTTGAGAAGTCTTGCTGGTTGATGTGGTGTGAAAGAGAGGCAGGTGTCAAAGATGATGACCGTGCTTCTGGCCAGAGCATCTAGAAGGACCCATCGGGTCTTTCCTTCTAAAATAAGGAGTTCACGTGGAGCTGTGGGCCAGAAAATAAACATGCCAAAGTCCTAAAACCATGAAGGCCCTTCATACATTAATAAGAAAGCAAGCTATGAATGAACAGGTTTGAATGGATTTGAAGCTCTCAATAAAAATTCAGCAGAATTTCTCCACAGCAATCCTCCCCTTGCAAGAGATGAATCCTGCTTGCCATCACCGCTATGATTCTGTGTTTGTGCTGAACTCCTTCTAATTGTCATCAATTATGATTCATTTACTTTTAGGTGTCTTGCCTGTCATAATATTATCATTTGTAAGTCTTTCCCTTTGCAGACTGTGAGAATCTGTTGTGACATCTCAATAAAGCAGGATTCAATCAAGGTGTGAATGAATTGTTAATCTTGTTATAAATAGAAGGTACCATATGTCAGGATGTAAGGGATGTCTCCCTCTTTGTTGAAAACAATGTTAGTGAAACAAAACCAAAGAAGTTTCAGAAAGAGCTGGTTCAGCTCACCAAGCTTCCAATTATATTTATAGCCAACAATTCTCTGCAGCTGATTCAGATTTCTGCGACTAGTATTCACACATATTTATTTAGAATTATCACTTGAAAGAGAAAATTAGTGTCAAGTTTGGACACTGGCACCCCAGGTGTACCCATTCCTCCTGATTTTTGACCATGGAGATCGCCTAACAACTCTGACTGGGTCTTCAAGAGGCACATCATAGGAACCATTTGATCAAAACATCTTTTTCCTTCTTCTTTGCATTTTCTACATGGCATGCAGATTTAAAAAAAAAAAAATGGCCAAATTGGCCTAGCTCCAGATCAAACTAGTTCATGAAAAATATACTCTGAATCTCTTCCTACACGTGCACTGTCTCAGCAGTGAGGGCTCTGGCCCGTTCTACCCTTGATAGCACGTCCTAAATGTGATGCTGAGACACCTGCGGCAGTGTGTTTTCTGAGGAAAGCCTGCATGTGCTCCGAGGTCCAGCAAACGCCAGAACCAATAAAGCTTAAATTAGCATCCCATAATCTGGAGCTATTTCCCCTCTGCTCTTCCGGAGCCCTCCCCACCACTGTGCCCTCTCCCATCTCCTAAGCCAATCAAAATGCGCTGCTACCTTGTTCCATTTCTTCAGGGCCTTGCTAAGTGACTAGCTTGTTAGTTCGAAATGAAGTTAATGGCTAATAATGGCTCTCCCCCCGTGCCCAGTGGCATTGCCACAGAGAATCAGTGCAGAAGAGTGGAAAGAGCTTGGGTCTTCGGAAGCAGCCACTTTTGGGTTCAAGTCCTGGTCGTTCTGTTGACTTGCTGAGTGTCCTGGGCAAGTGGTGTTTATGTTTTTTGAGATTATAGCCTCACCTGTAAAATAGAGGTTCATCCATCATGAGGTTGCTGGGAGGACTGAAGAAGGGGACGCATGTTCTGCAGTGAGTACAGAAAGCGGCCTATTGACTGACAACTGGGTGGCGGCTAGAGGCAGTTCCCTGGAGCTTCCCACTAATGATCGGTCTCCACCAATTATCTGGACACCGTGATTTTCATTTCCTACCTGTCTCCAGCCCTCCTTCCGTCCTTCCCTTCCTCCATTTTCTCCTGTCTTCCCCAGTGATGTGGTGAGCCCTTGCTGAGTTCAAAACCCTTTGTCTCTTTATTTTTCACTCTTTCCAATGCCAGGTACAAAGGGCCTTGGCGATGGCCCGTGGCACGAGAAAAGTAGGTGGGGAAGCGCCAAGCCTGATAAGGAGCCATTTAGAACAATGACCCTCCTGCCCTGTCCCTCCAAAATTCATTGTTAACTTGTTTCGCAATAGTCATTAGAGACACAAAGGAAGTGTTGATAAGCTCCATGATTCATTCAAGGACCAAGGTTAATTTTTATTTATTCCCAGGTCATCACAAACAGAGGCAGATGGTGGTGGCATTTCCTTCTTGCCGGGAGCTCAGATATTATCTGGATAGATGTCAGCAGGCTTTGTCCATTGCCTCTCAGCGCGGGCAGCTTTCCTGGATAGAGCCCCAGCCACCCAAACTGCAGATGGATTTGATTTAACTCTGATGACTTGTGGTAAATAATTGAGGTCACTTGGGCCTGGCTGGAGGCAAGCCAGCATCGCCAAGGAGAAAGGTTGACATCGCTTATCCTTTAGCGGCTCTTCTTTTGGAGGATTTATTTTTGGTGACCCATTTAGGCGGTAGCTTACAAAACCATGGCCATCAGTTTATTGAAAAGTCACTGTCTCTCAGTTTTAATAGTATTGGATGACTTTGGGATGGCTTAAAATAACGGCCGGTGGAGTCTACTTACAGAGCACTACAGGAATGATCACAAAGGGTCACATGTGGGCTCTCTGTTTCCTGGATGTTCAGTTTGCTAATTGGATGAAAGACGGTATCTTAGTCACTTCTGCAACACTAGTATGTTGCATGGCACTTGATAAGAAAATCTGATGGTAATTAACCACGGTTCCTCCAACTCTTGGTTGCTCCTAGGCTAGAGGACTACTCTGCTAATAATGAATAGGAACTCTGTTTTATTTAGCACCAACTAGGTGGCAGACATTGTGCTGGGTGTTATATATCTGTGTTCAATTTATTTATTTAATTTTTTTGAAGATTTATTTATTTATGTATTTGTCAGAGAGAGAGAGAGAGAGAGCACAAGCAGGGGGAGCAGCAGAGGGGGGAGCAGCAGAGGGAGAGGGAGAAGCTGACTCCCTGCTGAGCAGGGAACCAGATGCAGGACTCGATCCCAGGACCCTGGGATCATGACCTGAGCCGAAGGCAGACGCTTAACCAGCTGAGCCACCCAGGCGTCCCTCTGTGTTCAATTTAATCTTCACAGTAGTCTTATGTGATAGGGACCATTTCCCTCGTTTTAGAAATAAAGCAACTAAAGCCCAGAGAGCTTGTTCCATATCTGAAATCATGCAGCAGGACTGGAGTCCAGAACTCCACCACATTCCTTCCAGGCACGATTCCCTCACCAACTAACCCCCCCACTTAGCTTCCCTCAGAGCTCACAAGGTCCTGAACCGCCTTTCTCAGAGGAAGAGTCCCCCAAAGGTCTCCTACTTTGGCTAGACCCACAGGGTGGAAATCCAGTTAGGTGTACTTAGGAAAAGAACAACCGGGTGAATTATAAAGTGGGCAGACCGTTAGGTCTACACACCTATTGATAACTAAAGCATATGGTTGCTTAAATGGAGGTATTCCCTTTGGCTTATTACACTCATTACTTCCTGTCAGTTAGAGTTCACCTGCTTCAATTTTACCAGAATGTGTGAATTGCATATTTCATATATTACTTAGCAGGAGCCCACTGTGAGTCCATTTTTTTTTTTTTTCACAGAATGATATTGTAGGGCAGTCAAGAGATCTTATTTGGTCTTATAAATGATTATCTTTCTCAATGGAATGCCAAATAGGATGCTAATTAATAAATGTTTATAGTTATTCTGTGTTTAGGACAGAACTAAGTTTGGTCTTCAGCTAATGCATAAATATATATCACACAAATACATACCTGTACTTTCTTTTCCTTTTGTTCTCACATATATTCCTCGATTTTGAATCAGGCCTCTACTTGGCTCTGAGGCCCTGGGTAAGTTGCCTTACCTTTCTGAGCCTTCTTTCCTCGTAAAATGGGAATATTACATTTTCCATGGTTGTATGGATTTAGGAAGACACATAGGTAGTTTGGATGTAAAATTTGTTATTTTAGCACCTAGCACCGGAATTTCTCGCAGGGAGGGACTTTGTATGAGAATGCTTTGTTAAGCCTCATGGGGGAGAGACTCGGAGGGCAAACACATCCGCAAAAGGCAAAGCTACACACGTGGGTGTTAGTTAGTATGCTGTCCGTGAGCAAATTGGGAGAACTTGCTTTTGCTCAAATGAGGGGAAGAGAAGGAGGTTGGAAAAGGGGGAGGAGAGAGCCGGGGGGGAGAGAAGGAGGGGGATGGTGGGAGGTGGGGCGCTCTGTGAGGAGTGGCCATGGAGCTCGCAGGCAGTGGGCCAAGGACACTTCGGGAGCTGGTGTCATGTCGAATGTTCACTGGAAGCTGAGCTGCTGCAGTGTCAGCCGCACCTCCACCAGCCGACCCACGCTTTGAGTATGTCTATTCCTCTCAGGAGTGCTTTCCTGAAAATGCTGTTTGGTGTGGGTCATCCAGCTGTCAGCCATCCTTCGTTCTCCGCCTCCTGCCCATGTGTCCGTTTTCACCGTGCAGGAGGCGGAGACGGGACCCGCCTCTGGTTGAGCTCTCCTTGGAGAATCCACTCACCCTGAAGCATTCGTGAGCAGCCTGCCTTCAGAGGACTTTGTGGAGAAGATAGGATAGGAAGTTCACCTTGCTCAGTCTTCAACAACAACCAAACCACACCAACAAAGCAAAACTGTACAGTCCTTCCTTGGCGGCCACACAACTGGGCTGGTTGCCTACTCTGGACCTTTCTTCTCCAGTGCAGAGCCAAGCCTTGCTCGTTCCTCCTCAACAACAGTGCAGATTTCTTGTCTTGTCTTATGTCCAGAAATCTAATTATCATCTTCCGTGTAGACATCTGTATGTACAGACTTTTGGACCCTCCCTCTCTAACCCAAGGAGCTTATCAAAGATTTCTTGCTCTAAAATGCAGCATTCTCTGGTACATTAAAATTTCCCCTGCTGATTTCCTATGGAGCTTGAAAAGCTGAGCTGACTTTCGTGTCTCCAACATGCATTGGAGAGACAGGTTGCATTAAAGTAGGACCCCAGAGCCAGAGGTGGCAATGCTGGTGTGAGAACATAAGGCCCATCCTCTACCACCTTCTCACCCCCCTAGATTCCCTGGCTGCTGAAGCAGGGAGAGAAGAATGGGGGAGGTTGGAGTTGAACTTCCCATGGGCATGGACTGACCAAAGTGATCTTCTCTCCATCTCAAGAGGCCAAGAGATCTAATTTGATATGAGTATAGTGCCTGGGCCATGGTAGGTGCTCAATAAAAATACCTCCATTTCCCCCCAGTCATGACTGACAATGCCTTCCCTCTCCACAACCCTGATCAAATATAAGCCAAGACAATGAGAAGCCCAGGCTGACCTGTGGTCAAGCTCATTCTCCAGGGGCGTCCACACCTTGCCATCCTGCGGTCAAGGAAACCTCCTTGGAATGAGACTGACATATACAGAAAGCCTTGGGTACATTTTATTTTCACAAAATAACACTCACCCTCTTGTTTCTCTGAGCTAAAGGGCATGATGATTCTCAACGGAATCCTTACAATTCTCTCTGGGAAATTTGAATGCCTCTTGTAATTTAGTTAGACAGCTTTTAGATATCACAGAGAAACTTGTTACTCTTGGAAGGAAAATGGATCCCCACATTTGATACCGTGGAACCTCTTCCTGTCCATCTGGGGCCCCTTGTAGCCACATGACTTGGTTTTTCACCAAACTGCAGTGAAGGGACAATCAATATGTGAGCTCTCCCACCATTTGCTGCTTCTCTGTTTACTGTGCCTTTATTTACATAACTAGAGATTCAACATCCTAACATGTTTTGCAAGCTGTCATGACATGAGAAGCTAGTAATCTGCTATATTTTGCTTGCTAACATATTTTTGACATATTTTAGCTTTTGATTATAAGATTGCATCTTTGCCTGCTACCATCTGTCTCGACTCAATGGAACTCTGGCATTTACAAAAACAGTGGGGTGTAGTATTTCTTATATACTTGAACTCTACCAGAAACATGCTATTTTCAGTCTTAACCAATATGTCATGCTTTCACGCGCGAAGTCTGAAATGTTCGCTATCTTGCAAGATCTGCCAGGGATAAGGAACGTATCTTCGCATCCAATTTGGCTGAGATGAGAACTGTATTAATGAGGAGAAGGGAGCGGTATCTAGCTTCTAACAGAGGTGGCTTTTTATGTGGTTTATATCCTCTCAACGAGGCTTATCCCTTTATCAGCATGATTAAGATCTTCCATGGAAATACATCTTGTTTAGACTCTGTAACCTCTCAGTGTCTGACATTCTTGAGGCCTATATTTCAGGGTGAAAGAGTGATCCACCAACATTTGGCAATAAGGCATTTTCCTATATGGTGTCCTTTTCTGATTCTTATCTTTACCCATTAGGGAAAATTACCCCAGGTTTGACCCAAAGGATTAGCTTGGTTCCTATCTCTGCTGACAGCCCTAGACTGCGCAACACACAGAAATGTGACATTGGGTTCAAACAGTGTGTTGGAGGAAAGGCCAAAACAAAAACAAAAACATATATATATATATATATATATGCACAGGCCTAACATGCATTTATTCAACACCAACCTTAAATGAATTTATTATGCTCCTGGATTATACCCCATAGGCCAAGAAGCTGTCAACCATTGACATTTTCTTTTCTCTCCATGTTCTGAGTTGAGTGTAAATATATTTGTCAAGGGAATAGAGTGCACGCTCAGTTCAGTATATGCCCATTTCATCAGAAGGAAAGCTCTTATTATCTGTAATCACAGCCAACATCTTTGTTGCTTTAAGGAAGGAATGGGCTGTGGCTTGGATTTACATATGGATCTGGGACTTTTCAGATTCCATTCTGAATGCTGTTTTAACCTTCATTTTGAATGTGCATAGATTAGCCGTGTCCAGTGCAAGACTCCAATAATGATAAGAAATGATTTTGGTCAGTCTGGTGTGGGCCCCATCCGTTGATTTTCTGCCTTTCAGCATGCTGCCGATCGTCCAGGAGCAGCTGAGTGTGGGATTTTAGAGCTAAACATATCAACTGGGATCATTGTCATTGAAGAGCTCAAAGAGGAAGGTGTTTTGGATGCTCGACTTCGACGTCTTGTGGCTATATCAAGTCCAGGCTGGTCCGGGTCCCCGATGCCCATCCTCGCCTGGTTAATGAGGATGGTGGCAACTGCTGAACTAAGAAACAAGGCTGAGAGGGAGTGTCCAGGTGATTGTTTTGTGACTTTCTGGGGAGTAGGGGTCTTCTCTTTCCCCCTCATCCTTTGTGCCTGGCACCGAGCAGGCAAATAGCATGGCTGGGTATGTATGTCACATTGAGATGGACTGAGCACTACAGTCAAGCCATGAACTCATACACATGTGCTTAAGTGAACTTCGATGAGGTGGCACCACTGAGGGTGGGTAAAAAAAAAAAAAATTACTGAGAGCAGAGTCCCCATTCTTGAAAGACTACAGCCCAGCTAGGAAGACAAAGCGAGTTTTCAAGGAAGCCATTAATTGCTAAGCTAGGTTGTAAGTGCAAGAGGAATTTCTAGAAAGGAAGTAATGGTATAGATTGGAGTGGGATTCATGGAGGAAGAATGGCTTGGTTTGTGACCAAAAGACTGTGCAGGGTCGAGGTGAGTGGAGAGGCAGAAGGAAGAGTGTGTGAGGGGAGGGTATACATGGAAGTGAATGAGAAAAGAAAGGAGTCATGTAGATGTGCAAAGGAGAACGCTCTGACTTCACTGACTGAACCCGGTTAAAGCTGGATGGCTGAGTCTGGTGGGCCGTTGGGTAAAGTGAAAACACTCTTGAAAGTCAAAGGACTACGTATCTTTTGTGGAGGACAATAGATCATTACTCTAGGGCTTCATAAGCAGGACACATGGGAAAAGTGGTGCATTTTAGAAAGACTGTAAAGGAATAGTGTGAGGGAATCAGAGGGTAAGAGGTGCAATGCAAAAAAAAAGCAGTGATTCTAGAATCCACATTAAAAAACCCTATATTAAATAAAGATAATAGGGGCACCTGGGTGGCTCAGTCATTAAGCATCTGCCTTCAGCTTGGGTCATGATCCTGGGGTCCTGGGATTGAGCCCCGCAACGGGCTCCCTGCTCTGCAGGAAGCCTGCTTCTCCCTCTCCCGCTCCCCCTGCTTGTGTTCCCTCTCTCGTTGTGTCTCTCTGTCAAATAAATAAATAAAATTAAAATTAAAAAAATAAATAAATAAAGATAATCTTCAAAGCAATAACTTTCTTATATAGGCCATCTAACATATTTCAGGCATTTTTAACCATTGATAATAATATTGGCAAAAATCCTACAAAAACGTGTCAGTATATTTACCCTCAGATTAAAGAAGGAAATAAGAGTTTCAGAAAAGCAAAGTAAGTTGGTCTAGGCTACAGAGACAGCAAGTGGCTGAGAAAGATTCAAACTCCATTGAAACTGTGCCCTTTTTCACTCCATTACTCTGGGAGTCCTTGGTATTTGTTGAATGAGAAAATGATGTGAAATAAGTGTTTTATAAAGATTAACATGGGGGCCACATACAAGAAGGACTAGAGAGGGGCGAGGTCAGAAGAAAGTCGACGAGAAGGTTCTCCCGAGGGTCTTGTCATTGGAAATAGAAAGGGAAGGATAAACATGAGAAATCTTGCCAAGCAGGAGGAACATGGGACCATGTGACTGATGGTCTAAATTATTGAAAAGCAGAGGAGAATGAGGACTGGGTGGGGGGGTGGCAGAAAGAAGGCCACTGGTGACCTTGGGAACACATTTTCAGTAAAAGGATATTGATGGAAGCCAGCCTGCAGGTGAGGAAGGAGTGAGTCAGTGGTCAGGAAATGGAGGATGTGGGGCAGACCACAGATTTGAGAAATTTGGAAGAAAATGAAGGAAATAAATAAAACAGTCTTGTGAGGAGCCTTCAGGGTCAAGAAAAAAAGAAGTTGGTGTTTTGTTTTGTTTTTGAAGAGAAGAAACCCGTGCACATTTGAAGACAGGAGGAAGGTATGCAGATGGGGGGAAGTATATTAAAGGAAGTAGAGAAAGAAGGGTTTCTGTACGTGCAAGGATTCAAAGGAGCAGAGAGGGGTGGGCTGGAATCATGGGACCGCCTGACAGAACTTTCCACAGTGAGGAGAATGTGTCATACCTGTGCTGGTCCATCTAGCAGCCACCAGCCCCGCGTGGCCAGTGGACACTTGAAATGCTCCTAGTGAGGCTGAGGAACTGAGTTTTTAATATTAACTTAAATTAACTTAAATTGAAATAGCCACATATTTAAATAGCTAGTGTGTCCTGTTTGGGACAGTGCATGACCCTGAGAGAACCGAAGATTTTGTCTCCTGAGGAAAGGAACTAAAATCTTCCTCTGGCTCAGGAAAGGAGGGCAGGGAGGGAGACCAACCAGGGATGTTTCATATGCAGGGGAGAAAAAAAATGACTTTGCTTCTGCCAGGCGAGCTTGACTTTCATTGGTTATACCTTGGTGAGAGCCATGTTATTAGCTTCTTAGATGAGGCGAGCCCGCGTGAGTTTTGAGGCGTGTGAAATTCACATCCCCATGTCGCTGTCGCGGTCTGAATTGTCTGCACGGACCAGGTGAAGGATTGCTCGGTCTCCTATGGTACTACCAATACTCACCCTTAGTCTGGCTGCATGTCTTGATCAAGATGCTCCTCATTCGTGTGAGACAGAGATGGAGAAGACTCTAGTAGGCTCCTTGGGCCGAGGCCCATTTTTTGAATAGGCTTTCCTGGTGTCTGAGTGACAACGAAGCCCATCTCTAATTCCCTGGTGCCCTTTCTGCTTCCACATCACATGGTCGCTTTGGATGTGGATCTTTTAAAGCCCGAAGGAGGGGATTCCCCTCAGAATGATGTCACTTAGACTTAGCAGAAGTTTTCTTGAAGAACTTCCCATCTAGAGAATGGGGTGTATGTCCCGCCCTGTAGTCTGCAGGTGAACAGAGAGCCCCAAATCAGCATCCGTCATTGCCCTAAGATCGCACAGCCTTTATCACTTCACCGGTGTGCTCACCCCTAGATCGTGGTGTGTGATGTTTGGGCTGCCTTTCATAGCCTCCGCAGCTGGGAATTCAAGATGCTATACTTAGGCAGAAGTCCATGAAGGAATTAATTGATACGAGCCAGAAGTTGATTGCCATTTAAGTGCTCAGCCTCCAGCATTGCCAAGTTTCCCTCTTTGCAGAAAGAACCGAGCTTGCCTGTAAACTGGCTCATTCAGGATGTGAGCATAAGATGGAATTCAACCTTTAATATGCTGCAACACCTGTTTGGAAATAAAGGGGCCCTGTGCTTTTCCCCCCAAGGAGTTGACAGCTGACTTCATTACCGAGGAATCTGGCGGAGATGGTCGTGGCTACTCCTC
Source organism: Mirounga angustirostris (assembly GCF_029215605.1). Lineage (NCBI taxonomy): Eukaryota > Metazoa > Chordata > Mammalia > Carnivora > Phocidae > Mirounga > Mirounga angustirostris. The sequence goes on along the minus strand of NW_026991722.1, from coordinate 45,793,454 downwards.
AGCCTCCCGAGGCGCTCACCCAGGAATGTGGTGCCAGCGAGACCTGAGCATTGGGAGCCTGCCAGAAACCCATGCTGAGTCATTTTGCCCTAAATCATCCCTCTTCCTTGGACTCTGGAAGTTTTCAGGACGTCTGGTAGAGCTCCCTCCACACAAGGGAGCCGGTGAGAGGCTCTGGCCTGCTGAAGCTAAGTGGAGAAGCGTTTGCAGGTGTTCTCTAGTGGGATCTGGTTTTCCAAACTTCCTTTCTCAAGGGTTCTGCAATGCTGCGCCCCCAAAGGCAGAGCTGCCATGCTCTATAGCGGGGAACTTGAGGGTTCACTGGAGTCCTTGTCAGGGTCCTGGAACAGACCAACGCTGTTCCAAGGAGCCTAATAAGCCCCTGGGGGATCCCGAGAGGCTGTCTCTGGTGCCACTTCCTTCCGTTTGGGCTGGAACCCTGACTCTGCTTATCAGCTTTCCATGTAGAATGTCAACCCATTTGCATGGTTCCAAAAGCGTAGTAATCTGGCCTCCATTAACAGCAGACAATAGGGCATTATCTGACTCGAAACAGAGAATATTGACTTTCTACCATTTGTTATCCTTCATCATTAAAAAAAAAAAAATCTGCTTGAAATCTCAAAGTCCGGGGACAGCAGTGGACTTACAGAGAGCACATCCAGTTGGTAGATTGTTGCCCAACCTGAAGCAACGTAACTATGGGGGCTATAGAGCAGCTTTGAAAGTGCCTGGGCTATTAATTTAAAACAAAGCACAACTCAAACTTTTATGTGCCCCCAAATCACACGATTCTTTGAAAACAAACATTTTAAATAGTCTGGAATGAGAATAATTCGGAAAAAAAAAAAAGGAATAATCGATGCCAACGGTCAAAATCGGCAATCCAAGAGTCGGACCTGGCCTGAGAAGTGTGTCTCATGTGGCCCACATGGCGGGGGGCAGCGGAGTTTGAATACATACCGGAGTAGGTGCCAACATTTAGAAATTGGCACAGGGCACGTCCCCACCCGGATTGCTGGCTCCTCCAGAGACACTGGGCAATCTGGCCTCACAGGCTGCTTCCCCTCCAGGCAACAGTTGGGGCAGGTGACGGAGCATTTGCTCTCCAGGTTTCCAGAGTCCCTGCCGGGCTGGATCTCTGTGGCACTGGTTTTGGCATCCTGGACCAGGTACAGAGTTGTGAGGTTCTGGGTCATTTCCCCCTTTTTCCTAAATTTGTGACTGGTTATTAGGTTCTTTAGAGTTAGAGTCATCGTTCCATGCCCCGTTATAAAAGGTACTGTTGAGGGAAGTGAGTCTGAGACCCATCCTAACCCTCTACTCCTTGGAGGTTATTTTCAAACTTTCGGTCTTGAGTCCAGCACACCGGCCGGAGAATGTTAGCTCGGCCCCGTCTAGAATCGCCTGGGGCACTTCTGATGTCCAGCTTGCATTCTAGACCAGGGAAGCCAGACTCTCTGGGAGTGAGATTCAGGCAGTAGAGTTTTTCAAAGTCCTCTAGGTGATTCCAATGTAAAAGGTCCTTGAGAAATCAGAGAAAACTTCGAATTAGAGCAGTTTTTCAGCCTCGGCACTATTGATTGACATCTTGGAGCGGACAACTCTTTGTTCTGGGCACCTGTGCCGTGGGGTGTGGGGTGTTTAGTGGTGTCTCTGGCCTCTACCCATAGACGCAGTAGCGCTCCTCCAGATGACACCCACTCCGTTAGATCATAAAATTATGGTCAGGAAGAGTGGCTATCGTGTTGGCCCCCTGCCCATACATCAGGGCTTTCAGCAATTTCTTTTGGAATTAAGTACTGGGAAAAAAAAAATCTCTCTTAAAAAGCTGGTCTATTCCTTCTTTTCTGTTCGTTTTTTTCTCCCTTTGCTAGTAGGAAGCTCAAAGTCAATGCCAAAACACATTCAATACCGAGGTTGCAGCGCAAAACCAGGGAAGTCTTGAGTGTATTTTCTCCTCTCTGCATCATGCTGATTTTCCTAATAACATTTTACTAATCTCTAAGTTGCCTCATATTCTTAGGGAATGGAGTAGGAAATAAATATAAACAAGGCAACAAACACAAGGAGGGACTGGCTGTTCCTCGCACGGCTTCGTCGACGTGAGCCAACAAACCAGTGGTCGTAAGGAGGAACCTGCTCCATTTGAATGACCTGGTCCTCCGCAGAGCATATGGAGCAACTAAGGTCAACTCCTTCGGCCTCCAGCTTTGCCTGGGAAGAGGCTGAACTGGGTGTGTCAGGGGAACCCAGTGGCCAGCTGAGGGACAGCCTCTAGGAGAATAGATACTAGACTCTGCTGCTTCCTGAGAGTCTGGGAGGTCTCTAAGAGTCGAGGCTCTGAAAGGCAACTTGGGATCCATCCCTGGGACAACAGCATCACCTGCTTTCCGTGAATGAAGAGCACCTTACTTTTAGTGAAATATAACCCACTCGTTAATACCAGCAGTTTTAAAGCCTTTAAAAAAAATCATTAGTAAGCGTGGCTATTTCATTTTAAATGCAAAATCCTTGAATAGACCAGAGATCTTAATTTTTTTTAAATATAGCTGAGTATTTTAATTATGAATGTACTTGCATATTCTCAGCATACTTCATTATTTATGTAGCTGGTGAAAAAGCTTTTTAATTAAATAGCATGCTGGCAATCCATTGTGAAACGTATAGATGTAGGTTTTCCTTGCATTAAAAAACTAAATACACACACGGAACACGGGCCAGCACGCATACTTTAATCACCATGAGGTATTTGTTTCTGAAGGATCTTAAAATTTGACCAATTTCTTCACTGGTAACAAAATAAATAGTCGAATTTTCCAGCTCTCTGCATGGCTATTCAGATTTAATGCACTCAATTAATTTGGAGATGGAGTAGAGCGGCGGTTCTCAAAGTGGGGCCCTTACACCTGCAGCAGCGGCATCACCTGGGAACTTCTTAGAATTGCAAAATTTGGATGGAGCCCACCCCAGGCCCAGTGAATCAGCGATTCTGGGTGTCGGGGGGGCCCCCTCTGCTATCAGAGCCCTCCAGGTGATCCTGAGGCAGGCGAAGGTTTGGGAACCCTGGGTGAGCGTTCTGCCTGTGGTGCCCGCAGTCTGGTTCTCACGCCCAGGGCCCCTGCTGACGGGCAGTCACCACGGAGTGAATGAGGCCATGCTTCCGCCCCCCCCATCCAAAAAGTGCTGTTGAGGATTCTCACTCCTTTGAGGTTTAGAGGGCCTGCTCGAAGTCCTCAGAGTTTCAGAGAGGTTAAAAAGAGTCATCGTGAGTGAAATACATTAAGCCTGACGTGGTTGAGAGTTGCCCATCAATATCAGGTGCAGACTTACCAATTTTGACGAAACACGGATACTAGGACTCAACTCAGGCATTGCCATTCTCTCCTTTCCCACCACAAAAAGGCTCTGACTTTAGAGCTCCGGCCCATGGCGCATTTTGTCGCCGGCTGCGGTGCCAGCTATCTCCCAGAGACGCCCCGCCCGTGTCCAGGCTGATGACCAGGCTGCGCTGCCGCCCGTGGCCGGGAGCAACCAAGGCCAGGAGGCGAGTGATTTGGAGAAGGCCACAGCAGGAGTCAGCGGCAGAACTAGCTAGCACCAACAGCCGCCCGGCTCCCCGCTCTGTGCTTTGTCTTCTGAATGAACAAAGCTGCGTCTTAAGTACACATGAGCCAAACTGCCTTTCAAATTGCAGCCATCTACTTGGAGTTCAGATTTGCACAGCATGACATGAATTGGGCTGCAAATTATGCAGAAAACAGCCATCACATCCATCTGTGATGTCAGAATCCTCCAGTACAATGTGACCTGGTAGTATCTGGGAGAGGAGACGCATATTGGGTCTGATTCTTTCCCTATGCAGTACGATGAATATCCTCCCGGCTGCATTTGGCCCAGTGTGAAAAGGTTAAATATGATTGAGGTTATGCCTGTGATAAGCTCAAGAGCAGACTTCACTTCCAAGATTTTTTTTTTTTTTTTTAATGGTAGAGGAACTAGAAAAAGAAAACACACAAATACGCTCATACCTAATGGTAAACTGAATTTATTTCCTCTTGGAAAACAATTCCAGTAATCTCCAGGTTCAGACCGCAGAGTAAACATTAATAACAGTAACATACAGGTTAGTTCAACTGATTCAAGAATTTGGCTGTGTGAAATCATTAAGGAAAACCTTGAACACTCAAAGCTTCAAATGTATCCAGGAAAAAAAAATCTTTGACAGTCTACATTACAGCTATTGCATATATAGTGAAGCTACCTGTCACATTGCAAGGCTTACAAATATATATACGGGCCTTATCCAGCTGTGGGGTGCTGTTCTGTGAGGACATCTCTTCGTGGTCTGCGAGAATCTTCGGCAATAAAAAATAGTCTTGGATTTAACCGTTGATATACCAAAAGAGAAATTCTAGGCTTAAGGGTAAATAAAAGGAAGTCCAAACATAGTCTCATTTGTAACGGCTGTTTTAATCTGTCTTCCTCGAAAATACTTTCTCTTAAGCCATTTTGCTCACATTTTTTTTTTTTTTATCTTGCCTGAATAGGGCCCAAGTCCACTTGTCTTTATAAGACCATTTTAGTATCAGACGACATAATACATGTGCAACACTTTATATACAAGGAGTCTATCCGGTGCTCAAAAGTTCAAACACATGAACATCCAACAGTTTTGATAATACAAGTTTTATGGTACAATACAATGTTTCTGAATATTATACATTAACAATGAAAGTTTCGTGCAAAGAGTAAAACATGTTCCCTTTTTGTGCCACAAAAGTCATTCTCCTTGAGAGACCGTACTTGCACTAACTGCTGTGTTGGGTCATCGTATGGTTCTGTAACAAAAAAGAAAGAGGGGAAAAAAACACTTAAGTGATCTTATTGTCATCAGACCAAGGATCTATACATGCTGGTTGACTGATAAAGATGTGAACTGTGTTTCTGCACCCCCCTCTGGAGAGGTGCTCGTGGGGACCCCCAGTGAGTACCGGGAGGGAGGGGCAGGGCCAGGGGCCTCTGGGAGGTGAGATGCCTGGCCTGTACCTTTCCTTTTTTCTCTGCTTCTGCCCGGCCTTCCCATAATCCCCTCCTACCTTCCACCATCTCTTCTTATCAAAGTAAGACCTGTTTTTCAAAGACCAGGGTAGCACGATTTTAACAGTTTTACTTATCACTGTGTTATTTCCCTTACAAAAGCTTTAGGTCTCACCACTCTTAGATGGAAACATCTTGACTGCAGAGGCCCTATCTGTCCCTGAATATGGCCTTTACAGGCAAGGGCTGCCTGGCCAATAACCCACAGAGGGGGCAAGAAGCTTCTCTGGCTCCTCTCCCGGGTTTGGGCTCGGGGCTATCACTCCGAGGCTCAGGCACACATTAGGCAGGCGCAACCACCCCCAACCCCAGCTGAAGCAGCCTTTGCGGTACTTGGGTTGTCCACTCTCCATCCACACAGCACGTTCCCTTTCTGAGTGGACACCCTCTTTCTCAACGGTGAGAGGCCAACTGTATACATGGACCTGCAGCCTATGATGGAGGATGGCCCAGACCCAGGGCATTCATTCGAAGCCTAAGTCTGCAGATGGCCTGATTTCCCCCTTCCCTCTTCTGCGTTTCCCCTGAGCCAGGGTCTCCCACCTGTCAGCTTACATACCGTCCCTTGCCCGATCCCTTCTGCTCAGAACCTTGAGGTCTAGCTCAGAATACAACCACTTCCATGCTCATCCCATCGAAAACCGATTTCTCCCTCCTCTGATTTCCTCCTGAGTTATACCGCTCAGAGTTCATACCTTAGGTCTTCTGGTTATTTGTAGGCCTGGCTCTCTCCTTAGGCCAGAAATTCTGGTGTTCATTCATTTATTCATTCCTTCACAAACATCTGTTGAACACTGTATCACCACCTGGCGTGGCCCTCAGCAACGCCACCTTCGTAAAGACCTGGCCAAATGAATGACTGACTAGCTAGGCAAGGGCTACTGAAGGGCACGGGGTGGCCCCTGCCTTGATGCCTTCCAAGTGCACAAAGTCTAAAGAAGAAAGGCACATGGGCACAAAATGGCAAAGCAATATGGCAGGATTAGGTCAGAAATGAACACAGAAATGCCACGACAACACCTAACCCTGCCTGGCCTTTGGAGAAGGCTTCGCAGTGGAGGTAACACGTGACATTTGAGTTGAGGCTGGAAACATGAGAACACATTGGGCACTCCAGGCCAACACATTCACATGAGCAAAGGCAAGGAAGCAAGAATACACAAGGTGTGTTGGTGGACCTGCAACTCGTTCGGGTTGGATGGAGTCTCCTGGAGTGTCCTGAACTGAGAGTACCGATGAGAAAGGAAGACGGAGGGCATTTCGGGGTCAGATTATGAAGAGCCTTTTGTACCTTGCTAAGGAGTTAAGACCTTGTCATGGAGGTGAAGGGCAGCCATGGGAGTTTTTTAAGCAGCGTTTTTAAGCCTTAAAGATCTTCGTTATCTCTTCATTACCCACAACTAGCAAAACTGCCTGCTCTGTGTATACTTGATGAACGACCAGATGCTTGCCCAGTCAGGGCTGAGAGCACCAGTGAGGGAGATGGGAGATTTTGTGAAGAGGACCAAGCTTTCCAGTCTCCGTTTCAAACTTAGCCCATTTTTGGAGCCTGGCAACAAATAATGATGAGGAACATTATGTCACTCTCTCTTATTGAAAACAAAGCAAACCTATTTTTATTAACTCAGTGATTCAGCTGGATCTTTTTCTTTTCTTAGTAGCACTAGCCTAAGTGCACACAGGAACAATTTTTATGCTAATCCTTTTTCTTTGTATCAGTTTCCAAATACTTCTGAAAATTATTTTTCACCAACAGGTAGAAAGGATAATCAAAATACTGATGAGACCAAAAAACTTTCCTACTTCCTTAAAAATAAACACAATGATGATCAGAGAGTTTATAAACAATACAAAAGCTCATCTGCTCCAAATATTGTATCTGAGCTTTCTTACACCTTTTGTTATCTCAGAGTCAAGTCTGATCAGGGTTTTCACTGGTAACAAAAGTTACTTAAATGATGGGACACTGATGGGTGGCGGGAGATTTTTTTTTTAAACCATAATCAAAGCTAAAAAAAAAAAATCAATTTAATAACATTAGGTTTAAATGTGTAAGCGCCTACAATAGACATTCTGCATTGGATAGGATTCTAGAGGTTAATAAAGGAAGATATACTGCAATCTCTCCAGTGTTGTTATGTGTGCCTCTGTTGAGATGCTGCAAAACAAGAACCTAACACAAATTGGCTGTAATAGTTGGCAGGGGTTGGGTCTCAGACGCTCTCATCCTAAACCAAAGCCATAGAAGCCTCTTCAGAGGTGCAGGGAAATGAACAAATGCATATGAATCACTTATTGCAATGGACCGAAGTTGCTACTATAAAGGAGTTATGCTTTGCATATTAACAGAGAAGAAGATAAATCATTTGAGAGAAGGACAAGATTATGGCGTGTGAAATTCAAGCTTACACAAACATAAAGAGCCCTAATAGAAATAATGTCTAAATGGGAAATCTGGCATAAAACATGGTAAAAGCAGAAAGTTCTCTTGGTGTAGAGATACCAATTGAAATCAATTATTGTCATTTTTTTCCTCCTCCTACCCCACTTTTTTTTTTTAAGATTTTATTTATTTATTTGACAGAGAGAGACACAGCAAGAGAGGGAACACAAGCAGGGGGAGTGGGAGAGGGAGAAGCAGGCTTCTGGCCGAGCAGGGAGCCCGATGCGGGGCTTGATCCCAGGACCCTGAGATCATGACCTGAGCTGAAGGCAGACACTTAATGACTGAGCCACCCAGGCACCCCCCACTTTTTTTTTTTTTTGCTCCAGCTCAAATGAGGGCTGAGTTAAGTCTGGCTCACCCCAGCCCGTCCTGGTGGTGAACTGTCCCGTCCTGGTAGTGACTGTCAAGATGGGAAAGGGGCACCCTGCTAGGTGGTCTTGGGTAATGGGCGTATGTGCTTTGACAACAAAAGAAAGGCAGTCCTCAAAGGCTTTCCCTCACCACCTTTGGGGATCCCTGGGCTGTGTCTGCTCCCCTCCCCCACACTTTATTCTGAGTCACTGAAAAGAGAAATGGCCCAATTTCATTTTCTGAAGGAAGGAATGGGTGTCTGAACTGCGCAGGTTGGGTTGGCTTTCAGGGGTTGGAGAGAACAGACTGACAGTGAGAGTTTCTAGACTTCACTGAGGATCCTCTGATAAGCGAAACAAGAAGTTGCTTCATGGGAACCCTCTGTGTATTTTTTTTTTTTTAACTCATAGACATGATTTCTTTCGAAAGGGAGAAAAAGGAGCAAATGGGAAAGATGCACAGTAGAGAAGAGAAGCACTAAGCACAAAGCAAGGGTAGGCCACGAGCGCGGTTCCCTCTTGCTTGGGCTCTTTCCATGACATGGGGCCGGTCCTGAGTCACCGCAGGACCAATGCGGATGCCCAGAGAGGAAAAGAGGCTGCCAGGCCGCCAGCAAGCAGCCTTCTCGGCTGAGAGTTTTGTGCTCTTTATGTCCAGAGGAAACCACGACACTAGAACACAGCAGTGGGTCACCTCACCACTTTTGCCCTGCAAGTCACAGTCCCCAAAGTACTTGAATGCAATGACAGCTTATGAGGAAAAAGATCTGTTCCAGGGAAGGGAAAGTGTTTTACATAATCGAGGAGAACATCAGCGCGAGTCGACGGGGGCATGTGAGGGGGTGACGATAGAAAAGGAAGTGGGAAGAGAAGAAAACTTCTGAAATCCCACAGAGAGCCATATTCTACTCTACAAAAAGCCATCTCTTGGAGACCCCATGTCTAAGTAACTGAAAATTGCAAACCATTAATCCCAGTTATGAACAGTTGTTTTACACAAGGGGGGCTTATGTTAAAAAAAAAACAAAACAAAACCCCGAATCCACAGCCACCTGAAGCTTAAAAGAAGATCCATCTGGGTAGGATACCTTAATAGCCAGGTTTCAAAAAACCCCCACTCTCCTTACTGTAAAGGGCCCCATTTGGGAGGAGCATGTTCTTTTTTTCCCTGTAAATGTGAAATTAAACTTAGAAAGCTAAAAAACAGGCAAGGATCTTCAAAATTCCCTTCTAGCACTATGTATTTCTTTTAAAATACGAGATGCCTTTCATTTTACAAGGCTGGAATTCTCATTTGGAGCTTGGCACTCTAACAAATGATTAATTCAGCCTCCTCCTTTCTGAGAGCTGACCACATTTACTGGTCAAACGGTTTAATCCTATTTAAAATGCAATCCAAGCAAAATATTTTTGAATAAAAATAAAACCCCATGATCTCCTGAAACTGCTCACCTTGGCCAAGTTATCCCATTTTCCTGCGATCTTGATGTGAACTGGAATATTGGCACCAGTAACAACGACAAAGTGAACCTTTGGAGGAAAGCCTGGGGAATCTACCTTCCCAGGGAGCAAAAATGAAGTCCCCGCCCCCAAAAGTTGTGCCCACAGATTGCCCTCGCTTGTCCAATATTTTGGCAGGGGACCACGTCTCGTCTGTGCTTTGTAACTCTCTGTTGGCATCGGCAAAATGTTAAGTAGCAATGGTAATAAAAATAAAAACTGCGTTTGAATGGAAGTTTTGTGCGATCTGTTGATTCAAAGATGTTAATCATTTTCACCATGACTTGTCTATTTATAGCCCTTTGTCTTGAACAAATTCTGACAAGCTTTTAAAACTAAGAAAAAGAGCCAGCATGCTATTTTAAAAAGGAATGAAAAAAAAAAAACCCAAAACAACAAACAACAAGCTTTCCACTAATTCACCATGCCATTAGAATCCCGAATTTAAACTGCAGTTGTATTCAATTTAGATGAGATGTTTTCCAACCAGATGAAATAGTAGGCAATTGTGGCTCTGTAACAATGCAAGGCGGGAAGAAATATAAAGATTAAATGTGACTGTTTCTTTCAACAGATGGTGACAGTGCCATGGCAGCCTGTTGTTTTTTCTTTAGTTGAAGAACGCAAACATCCGTAATCAATCATCACTGATTAACTAATTATATTACCCTTCCTTTTATCACGGGGGTTGGACCTTCATCTGTAAACACTATGGATAATCTGTGTGCTCGGATTTTTCCAGCGGCATATTCCAGCGCACACACAGTCAGGCAGTTACAGGCTGCACACAGAATTCCACATTACCGTCCACCTTGAAGGCCTTACCGCTTTTTAAATTTTTTTATTTTTATTTTTAAACAAAAGCAATTGGTTTCCAACAGGCTGGATAATAAGTCTTTTGACCTGCATTCTTCTTTGACCCATTAAGGTCACCCCTGTGCTCGGGCATCTAGCTGACTTAGGAAATGCCTGCAAGTCCTACATTTCATCTCCTGCCCACTCAAAATACAGCTTTCTTTAAATGTGTCTGTACGGGTCCCTGAAGGCCAAAGAGGCATCCCTGTAGTGGGCAATGGAGGGACAGAAGCTTCTGCCTTTATTAATGAATGCAGACCATTATGAGTCTGGCTGGCTCCTTCCCTGTTCCCAGAAGCATATACTGTACGTGACTTAAAATGCTAGAATATTGACACAAAGCGAGCCGGGCACCCCTAAGGAAAATTACTCCTTGGATATAATGTAGGCTCGTAACAGCTATTAGAGTACAAAATAAAACCCTCCGGGATCAAACTGACATATACCGCATTCCACCTAGTCCTCAAACATTAGAAGAATTTCTTTGTGAAGGCGTTCTCAAGGACAGCATTAAACTGACTTTTGTAGCAATCTGCAACAGCTTTTTGGCTCAGAGCTTTTAGTACTAAATCTCTGGTTTGAATCGATACAAGTACTATATCTTCTACATTAATCAATACATTTGGTTCAATACATGTTCAATTAAATTATACTTTCTAATCAAGATTTTTACATTTCCACCCTCTCTCTTTTTCACCCCCAACTTCTTTTGCTAGTGAAATAGTTTTAAAAGTGTATACAGCTAATGATGACAGGACACGGGTTATTTCCCCCACACTCTAGAGAAAAACTATGGCAAGGGGCGGCCTTTAAGCCTCTTAATGAGGTTAACGGGATGCGAATGTAATAAATGAACATTTTCAAAGTCCCCACAACTACAAAAGTACTCTGAGTTTTAAATTAATTAAAAGCCCATTGCTACAGCTCTAGAAGCACCATTGGTAATGTTCTAAAAATTACACTGAAGACCCAAATCATCCAAAAGTACCAATCAGACCCCATTTTGCCACCCAAAGTTTCCTCTGTCCACAATCCACACACTTCCTGGTGGGAGAAATTTGGGGGAATTGTGTTTTCGTGGACCTTATCTGGTAACCAGCAGGAACACGTAAGTGGGTACGTGCATCTTTGTAAGACTTGTTATATCTTAATGAATATTCTTTAAAAGATAGATATGTAATATTTCCCAAGGTGCCTTGGGAATCTAAAAAACATACTTATGGCCATTTTCATAGCCAGGGAAGTCGACTCGTAATTTTTACTTTGGTAGAATTTACTAAAATGGAGTTCTACTCTTTTGTTTTGACATAGCAGGGGCATTTCAGAAACTGCCATGATATGCTCTTGCCTCTCTCTCCATAATGCCATGAATGTAGCACTTACGATCATGTTTGCACTGACAGAATGTCCCTTTTATTTTTTCATATGGTGGTACTATCGCCATGAACTTCCAGAGACACTGATGCATTTTCTTTTGACATTTAACACCTCACACGGGCTTGGCCTGACATCTCGAAGCATTTTCCGAATGACACCAAGTTATATTAAAGCAAAAGGTGAAACAGTGTCATCAGAAGTGACCAGAAAAATACAAGATGTTAATGATAGGAAAGGACCATTAGGTTATTTTGTTTGTCCTCTTGCTGGAACAGTTTTATAAAGTTTATACTCCAGGCTAATTTTCAATGGTTCTGGCAATGAAGTTTCCATCACATTTCCCATAGGAAATGATTTCACATCCTAATAAATTTCACTGAAGGACATTTCTGTTATTGTTGTTGTTCTTTGGACATTCATGCTAAATAAGCCTAGCAAAGGATGGCCCGAGATAATCTTGAAGCACGTGGACATTGGCATGTTCATGCGTTTATGTTCAGAAGTCTTGACCATATATTTGTAGCATTAAGTTCTATCTCATCCAAAGTAACCCAAAAGACAATCCAGTAAGTCATTTCTTAGTCTTTATACACAATGTGTCACTCGGTTGCTTCGTTCTAGAGAGAAGCCTACAAATTAAATAGATTCTAGAAGGCCAGTGGGACTTGCCTTTCAACAGCCGACCGTGACACTATTGACCTATTGGGCTGGACAATTCTTTGCCGGGTAGGGGGAGGGTGTCCCCTGCACTGTAGGGTATTCAGCAGCATCTCTGGTCTCTATCAAAAACAGGCCACTTGTGGCAACCATTAATGTCTCTAGACATTGCCACGTACTCCCTAGTGGGAAAAAAAAAATCACCCCCAATTGAGGACCACTCCTTCACAGTGTTTTGAAAACACATTGAGCTTGCTGTGCCATGCTTGAGTATGCTTCGTCTTCAGTCCAACAGGTTATCTCCTCCACCAAATTTAAAAACAAACAAACAAAGAAGATAGCAAAAGGGACGCATATACTGTGTGGAACTATATCACATGGCATTAAAATATAGTCAGTGGTGAGAATGGGTGATTGTTGAGAAATCGTGGAAAGGATATATAATATCCTTTGAGATATTCAGTAAATGGTATTGCATGTATGAACATTGAGAGTTTCCAGAAAATGTCCACTCGTTCACAACTTACCATCCATGTACCATCAGTGAACAAAGGCCGTACATTTTCACAGCAATTAATCAATGTGCTGCTTTAGGAATATTTGCGATCTAACAAAGGATAAATATTAAACTCTGGAAGTTAATATTTAAGGCATGGATAGTTGAACTATCTACTTTGGACAGACTGCAGAGCCACCATTCTTAATTTGCTGGTCTAGATTTAAGAGCAGGAGTCAATTATACCTGTGAGTCATGAATGCATCAGAGAACCAAAGATATGTTTTCAGGGCGGGGAGGGTCCTAGCAGCATCTGTTCTGATATCTCATTTTATAGACGAGGAAATTAAGACCCAGAGAGTGTAAGCCAACTTTCAAGCTCTTATATCTCCTCCAGTGGCTCAGCTGGCTTTGGGCACGAAACAATTGCTGAGCAGCATCGGCTGATGTGTTCTAATCCCCGGGTTGGACTGGTAGTGAAGATGGTGGACGCTCACTGTCATGGCACTCACCAGTAATGGGGAGGACAGGGTGCTACGGGCCATAGAGAAAGGACACCTCACCTCTTGTGAGAGAGGAGTCACACTTGCCTGGTGCTAGAGTGTGGAGGAGGAGGTTAGAAGGGAATGAGGGGCTCCAGAGGGAGAGTAAGCAGGAGTCAGGCTGAGAGTCCGGGGGTGTAGACTGTCTGGGACTGGAAGTCATCGGTGGGGTTGGAGATCCTTCAGACTGGGCAGGGAAGTGGGGAACCGCTTCAAAAAGAACCTGTTTTCATGACAGGTGCTCTTTCTCACAACGTCAAACCAAACTGGCAAAGCCTATGGTGGTCACCAATGTTGCAAGAATCCCTGCCTAATTCACTTAGCCTTAGTCTAATATGTCTTCAGAAGCCCAAGCAAAGACTAATTTTTAAAGTAATGCCATGTCCAAATTGCTAATGTAGAACAATTTCTAGAATTTTGACAAACATTAAAGAGAAATAAAACAAGCCACTCTGGTCCACCAGTTTCAAAAGGACACTACTGCTGATGGGTCATATGTGGGAAATATTAACATGGCCATAATTCCATTTTTCATTGAGAGCTTAACAATGATAGTGAAATTTCAGTTGCTAGCTGACCCCTATCTGTTTCGCATACCGGCCAGGCTTAAACATTTCCCATTTTGGAACTGACAACAGCACGCAATATCTACTATGTTAAGAAAAAAAAAAAGTGCCAAATTGGAAGTACAGGCTAAAAGGAGCACGATGGCCACTGGGAAATATATTAAAAGTCTAAGGTCTATTTTTGAAAGAAAACCGTGAACTACTTGCTTACATGCAAGGAGCCAAAACAAAATTTAAATCAAAGTATGCAAAGCCAGCAAAAGTGAAAGAGAGGCTGGAGCCAAAAGATGCCGTTCAGATTCTAGAAGTGCAGGCTCCCGGCGTATTATGGGACAGAAGGCTTTGATAGGCAATACAGTCTAATAAGATATTCAGGGATTAAGTCAGTGTTTCACGGACAGATGTGTCCATGTGCCAGTTGTTGCTAAGCTTTAATTTTTCCCCCTGCAATGTTTAATTTATCACACTGGCGCTTTCTGAACTAGAACATCTGTAAACAAGGCTAAGAATGACCTCTTTCCAATTTTACATCCGTGAACAGTGCCCCTTCTTCGTGCTCTAATTTTAGATACCTTAAAGATAAATAAATCTGTGGGAGGAAGAAAAAAGAAGGCTTGTCTGACACTGTAATGTGTTCATCTTGGGCGAATACAAATTTCCTCCCCGCCTGGCTCTTGATGCACGCAACTGACTCGCTGCGCAAGCCGTAGTCAGGCATCCCCTTCCCAGCCAAACGCAATTCAACAAACTTCTGCTAAATATTTAACAGCCTCGTGTAGTAATTAGCAGCAAATAATGGGAGCTTAAATTGATAATTGCTCAGAAATGTCCTCTTGCCAACATTACAAGTTTCCCGCTCCTCCCTTTCCTCTTAGATTTTGAATCCCGGAAGATTTTTTTTTAAGGGACTCAGTTACTGAGATTACCCATGGTGACATTACTTGGCCCATGATCTTGCAGTCAAGTTGGGCTGTTTTGCTGTCAGCTGCAAGGTTCAACCCGCATTACTTATTTTAATTCTGTGTTTGAAATCCATTGCAATTTAAAGTTATGTACCTGAAAGCTGCTGGAACAGGGCATTGATTTAAAAACTGAGTGGCAGGCTTAGGATTTAAACTCTGGTCCACTGGATTCAAAAGGTCATCTGATTAGAATGAGAGAGGCACAAGGCTTGTAATTTATATTCAAAGGGTAACCTTTGTAGGGAGAAGGAGGGAGCAAGGACTCTTTCTGCTTTTCCATTCCATATGGACAAGGATTCCCTTCAACCAAATTCCAATAATTATGAAAAATAGTTTATTGAACTTCGAAAAAAGCAAAAGAAATGCCACTTCCTTGTAGTGTATTACTTCCTTTATTAAAAACACTGCCACACTCTCTAGAAGGTAAACTCATATTAAGAGTAAGTCAAACATGTTATAAATCATTAAAAATAACAGAAAAAAAAGTCTTTCCCCATCATAAGCAACCAAATGCTTATCTACTAGGGGATTTGCTTCAGTAGATATAAATACAAAGGATATAACTGTGAAAGGACGATGTTTGACTTGCATCATTTACATAATTAAACTGCGGAAGTTGTGTGTGTGCGTACATGCGCACACATGCGTGCACATACGCACATCCACGCCTGAGCCAGATGTTGGCCCGAGCATGTGCTGTGCAGAGGGGGAAAAGTTACATACGCATGTGGGTTCTACAGGCAAAGTCCTTGCTGTTGGCCTGTGATCTTTCTGTCTTTCACTGCCCCAAGTAGCCCTTGTTTTAAATTCCGAGAAAGTCCTTTTAACGTGCAAATATTTCACAAACCCAATTCTATTCGGGTGTCTCTGACTTAAAAAAAAAATACACGACTCTGGTTTGGAGAGAGGAGAAATAATTTCACAGTCAAGGTGGGTGCTTGTTCTCTTGCTTGTTTGTTCCTCTCCTTCCCCCCCTGCATGTTTTTGTGTACTGTAGAAAGGTTCCAGTCCCCTCCCTTTAATCAGCTCCCAGCCCCTCACCCCCTGCAATCACCGCTGGTCCTTAGCCAGTTCACACAGGCACCAAGAGAGGAAATCAGGAATGCTTCAGGGCTATCTCTTCTCCTACACTGAACCTTGTCAGGTCTTTGGGGTAGGTCTGTGTTTTCTCTTGTCCCTCATCCACTCTTGTCTCAGGATCTTTCAGGTCTTACAATGGCAGCGCTGCCCCCCGCTTTCCACGCAGCCAAGAAGAGCCTCTTTGTGATTCTGAAACTCCCACCTTAAACTCCCGGTCTCCTCCCACTTCCTGGGCACCTTTTCTGACATGGCTTTCCAGGTCTCTGTGGGACAGTTTTCTCACCTCTCATGGCACACAGAGCTCCTAGAAAGACGGCCCTTTAATTCCCCCGCACAAAGATGTGCTGTAACTATGGTGAGAGTAATCTATAACCCTCACATCCTTATATAATTTGCTACTCCAAGTTAATTTTAATTCATTACAATAAAGCAATATAATTTAAAAAATAACTCTTTAAAGTGAAGTATTTAACATGATCCTGGAAGAAAGGCCGCTTTGACTAACAGAGGGCCAGGCGGCAGGCGTGGTGCACACTCATGCAAATTCAAAGGTGAGCTGTAAACAAGTACACACACACAGCAACACCACCCCGCATAAAGGGCCTGGCAACGGGAGGCCTCATTCTAATCAGTCCTCAAAGGAACCTGCCATACAGAAGTGGCACTTATTCTAATTTAAAGCCCTCATGCTTGCTTCAGTGTTGCAAAATTTATAAAAGAATAACTTCATTAAGCCGCCTGGCACTTCAAACACAAATGCAAACCAGCCACAACACAGAAGGGGCTGGACAAGAGGAAGAGAGAGATTCCCAGAGAGTTGTTAACTCGGATATTCAAATGAAGTCTGCATTTGGGCAATTCTCTTCCCGATGACGGAGTTTGACATGCAACTTTCCTTCACCAAGGAATTCTGCTCTTTACTTCTATCCTGAGGCCTGTTGCTGCTAGCAGTCTGCTCAATCACACTGAACATCATTCAGAGGGCTCCAGCAAGCCACGTCCCATGCAGAAATACGTCTGGCAGGACCTAAGTGAACACTATTCAGTGTTCTTTTCCTGGTCTACAGAGAGGAGATTGATTCTGAATACCCACTATTACAGTTTCCATTTACCGGGTATAGATTTCAGACTCTTCTAAGTTGAAACACTCATGTAAAAAAAAAAATCCGCCCCCCCCGCCCCCCTTAACTTGGGTCTTTAAGAAAGTAAGCAAGAGTCAGGGCCAAGTGGAAACCATCTGCTTGACCCATGCACAGCACTGAAGAAAAGTTAGTGTCACATCCTAAAACACACACTTCTAAGGAAAATTCTTTGTCTCCCCTGAATCAAAGAAATGCTACAGTAAAATAACTTCAGCTAGATTTCTAAGCGACAATGCAGTTTGTCAGACACACATCATTTCATGCTCACTGTCAGCATGTTTCTCCAAATCTTTTTTTTTTTTTTTGGATGCAATGCAAAGACAAATCTAGAAACCTGTTGAAAAACTGCAAGCCTCTGAGGAAGTGTGTGTCACCTACAAGTTGTACTACGCACTGCCATCTAGAGGGATCCCAGTAATGAATGAGCCCTTTCCTGTTCAGGGTTTCTCAATACCCAAGTCCAAATTTGGGCAGAGATTCTGCTTCGAAGAGAATAAGCGTAAGCATTCCAAACTCTCGAAAATGGTCATCCGTGGATGGAGAAGAGGTAATGACCTCAGGGTGAAATCGCTTCAGGTGAATCTCTCCAAAGGCGCACAACAGAAGACGCTTAGCCCAGCTGTCTTTCAGAGCTGTCGCTCAGAGGAGAGTCCTGCTATAGGATACTCACGCCAGGCTGACGAGAGGACAGACTGACACGAGAGATGGGAGCATTCAAGTTATCACCCAAAACAACAACAAAAAGGCAGTGTGATGTGATTCATATTGTTCCTAGGACAAACAAATGCTGAAATTAATTCTCTACAGCTTTATAAATGTTTTTATAGTGCTGAAGGCTCTTTTACTTTCACATAATGCCATAGAGCGGTGAAGGTAAGTTTCTATTATTTTTCTTCTCCATGAATAAAATAGGGCTAATCAGATGGAATGAATGAGCTAATTCAATTACATTGTGCAATAAAATATGGATTATTGATCTTGTGGAGTTGGCAATGCATGAGGCAAATTCAAGTGAATGAAACCCGAAGATCCGAGTTTGACTATTTTTATACATGCTTCAATCTACTAGGACTGTTCCCACTTTGGCAACACCAGCGAAAGAAAACAACGCCAACTAATTAAACCCAGGGCTTCAAAAGGGGACAGATGAAGGGTCAACTCAGAGGGCTAGCGTGGAAGCCCGAGAAGGTCCCCTTAGCAGGGGAGAGATCCTTTGGTAGACTCCTACAACAGAGGGAGGGAGGAGACACGGACAGTCTCTCCCGGCCTGTCTGCGGCGTGGTAAGCGAAAAACTTATTTGGGAGACTGAAATTTACTTCATAGGCATCTTGCTACAAATCCAATCTGGTCCCATCATCAGAACGAATGTATTGTTGTGGCTTTGCGCTTGTGAGGCGGAACTTGTCTGAAATACAGCGCCGGACTGTTCTAGCAGAATCCTTTGGTCTTTTATCTCTTAAAAAAAAAAAAAAAGCAATAATCAACCCTGGTTAGAAAGAAAGCAGCTCTGAGTATGAGGGTCACGTGGAACAGAAGGCCTATGCAGCAAACACTAAAGGGAGAAAAGAAGGTGAGCTCTGATATTCGTGTATATTTACACACCTCAGTTCTGCCTTCCCGTTTCCCCTTATAAATCTGCCCCCAGATACTGTGGCATGCTGATTGCTGTTTGTGCTCCACCACGAAGTGCACACCAGACTGTCTCCTGTATTCCTTAGAAACTTCTCCCTGCTCCTCCCTGCAGAGCTAGGCCTTTTCCTCCTTTGGACCAGCTCCCCATCCTCACTACCTTTCCGCGGGCCGCTGCCAAGGGCCACCCCCCGGCCCCACGGCAACACAAACATACGATCTTTCCTCCCCTAATTTTTTCCTAAGAGTCGAAATGGGTTCTGTGTCTTGGTAGGTGTCCCTCCAAAGCACAGGCAAGCGGATGTGTGGCCTGTTTTCGGAAAAGACTTCGACAAAGGGGAGGAATCAGAGATGCTAAACAATGCTGCGCAAAGTTGCAGGCTGCTCGGCTACAGTCCAGAAAATGAATCCAATTTTTCATTCTGTCATTATAAATATTTCATTGCAAATGGTACTGATTTTCTGCAACTGTGGTTAAGCAAAGGGCCTCTGTGTGAATATTTAAGAAAAAAAAAAAAGGAGGAAGACAACGAAGAAGAAGGAGGGGGAATGAAAGGTTAGCAACCAATTAATTTCTTACTTTAAATGTAAAAGATTCTGGGAGAAATTCAACAGTGATGTAGTGTGTGACTCAAAGAAGAAGAAGAAAAAAAACATTTACTCTGCTCTTCTTCTGACAGTTTCTCATAAAATATCTGCAGCCCATCTATCTTTTAGTACTCCAGGCTCCTCTGGAGAGCAGAAAATGGTGGTTTAAAGCTCACTTCAGTGCCAGTCTGCGGGAGATTGCTTTCCACAGGACCCCCGCTGATGGAGGCCTAGGGGAAGAGGCCCAGGAGTTATTCAATCAGCCCGAGACTCTGGGGCGGCTGGGGGTCCTTTGAGGGCTGATTATAAAGCTGCCCTCCTGTTGCCTGCCTCGGAACAGAATGAAATGAGCAGCCTCTTGCTGAGCAGATTCTGCAAGAAGGAATTTCACCTGTCATGGAGTTTGTCAGAATTTCAGGATTTATCTTGGTGCAAAATTAATAAAATACCAACCAGGATTTCAGGCTGACTACTCAGCTGTGTCATCTCAAAGTGATCTTTCACCCAGGAAAACCTGGACAGTGAGCACAGCCATTCTTGCCCTACTTTCCCTTTGGAGGGGGAGCGAGGCTATGTAATACCACCCAGACATCAGGATGAGATTTTTGAACCAATTACACACAAGGCTGAATTACGTGTGGGTGCTACTGTCTTAATGTGTGACCTCTCACCTCGCCGCTGTGGTTCTAAAGCCTCTTTGGAATAAGCCCAAGTCTGAAGCATAAAAAGGCCATTTCTGCAGTTTATAACACAGTAGGTCCCCTATGGCATCACATCTGTTAAATGCATACACTGGTATTTCAGGCCTGAATTTGATTTATCTTTTAAAAAAGAGTACTAACAACAGACTGTGTTAAGAGCACAGATTGTGAAACATTACAGATTAATCTTGGGGCGGCCGGGAACGAGGAGGCGCGGTTTCATCGTTTGTGTGAACACGCATGCTCTCGTGTCCCGTCACCCTCGGGGCTCCCTGTGGGGGTGTGGGTGTGGGGTGTGGTGGGGGGAGGGCCCCGGGGGGGATGGGGCAGGCAGGGGACAAACCTCTCTGCCTGCTCTGGGGCTCCGGGCTGTAGCCAGTTCGGGCGTTTGGCATCTCTGCCCATTCTGCTGCAGAAGGTGGCTCGTACCACACAAATCACCAGAGCCACCACAAGTGGGGTTCTGCGAAGGTCAGGGTTTGATCATTTTGAGCTGAGGCTTGCAGAGCCCTGGGGCACTTAGCTTTGGTCCTCAGCGTGGGTGGCATCCCATCACAGATGGGGCAGGGTGTGGGGCCTGGCCTGGCGCTCACGCCACCGGCTGGCCTGAGCCACTGGACAGAGGGCACAAACATTTCTCAGATTTGACTCTGGACTCTGGACTCAGGTTCGGAACAGGCATATCTCCAATCGCAACATCCACCTTGTCTTGCATCCCTGGCCCCCCACCACGCTCAGACCATGGGTGCCTCTTACTAATTGGTGGTTGGCAGCACATCTCCAGCTCGCAGAGTCTGCCACTGGTTTAAGGCAATTGCTGCCTCCCTGTCCATTTTCCGATGGACATTTTCTAAAGGAGACATTAAACAACACTGTAATGAGTTCCTTCCAACTCTTCTCCTAGTTAAATGGCAGTCCCGTTTCGGAGAGCCACCTTTACGAAGCAGTAGTGGCCCGATAATATTAATACCAAGAGATCTCAGGAAAGAGTGAGAAAGGGAGAGGGAAAGCTTGCAAGTGAAGGCACAGATGGTGGGCGGGGACGCAGGGTGCTCAGCAGGCTTCAGTGGAGATGCATTAACTCCACAGAGGGATGAGGGCTGCCCACCAGTACCATCATGAATTATAACTGAGTATGGGAGTGCAGTCTTAGTGCCTGGCTCACAGCAAATAGACTGTTCTATTTTCCTGCCCAATCACCTTTCACCCTTAGAAACTCAAAGCACAGCAAAGCACACTGCTGATATTTAATGGTATTGCTGTAGCCTTTTATGTGTCTAGAAGGCACACAAACTTAGCAGATGTGCCCAGTGGTGTAAGTCAGATAATTATAAAATTAAGTTTTGGCAATGTCA
This sequence comes from Mirounga angustirostris, assembly GCF_029215605.1. Lineage (NCBI taxonomy): Eukaryota > Metazoa > Chordata > Mammalia > Carnivora > Phocidae > Mirounga > Mirounga angustirostris. Next base: position 45,772,107 of record NW_026991722.1, on the reverse strand, counting down.
AAAAGGAAACCTTTTACGGGCGATTGGGGTTTCCAGTGAGAGGTAGTCTTCTGTCAGCTGGGGGGACCGAATCAAAGCAGGAGGGGCCGCGAAAGATAGATGCCTGCCTCCCAGCCACGCTGGGTACCGGGGAAGAGCCTCCCTTTTGCTCACTTTTCTCCTCCTCTTACGGGAAGGCAGTTCCTGCCCAGCTGGTTAGTTCTCCCACTCGCTCATTCAATGAAGTTATCAATGAAGGAGGCCTGTTATTTTAGGCAGTTTAAAATTTCACCGCTTTTAAAGGACTTGTTTACCCTGCCTTTCACTCCCGCTTAAAGCCTTGGAGTTGCTGTTCTAAATGACAGCACCGCAAGCGAGTACTGCTTTTAAGCACTATTCATCTCGCCCGCCACATCGCGGGCTTTTACAGAACACTGCTTTCTCTCCAATAAGGGGAACTTACTCTTTCATAGCTGCAGGGCAGAGCCTGTTCCGAGCTGTAGATTCGCTGCAAATATAACAATAAAGGATACAAATGTGAATTCCTCTTAAAATACACGCTTGACTCTGAAGCTGCCTTGCCTTAGCAAACTCGATCAAGAGCAGCCTACCAATCTTTCTCCAAACGCACGGCAACAGCTCATTTCACGCGGCTGTCCGATGGATCGCCACATCGATGGATCAGAAGGCGCTGGAATGAATTCTTTGCTCATTTCAGGGGATTTATAGTTGAAGTCCATGATTACCATCTCTCTTTCTCTAATTGTCACAACAGTTGGATATGGAGGTGGTGTTTTCCAATAGTCGGGTAAAAGTTGGTAAACACAAAGGGTCTATTCTTGGCATTTTGTCTCTGCTAACATGAGGAAGCTGATCCATGTGTGGAGCAAACGTCTAAAATAGGAACATATGTGGGAGTTTAACGTGCCTCTCTGGACTGCAGAATGTTCTAGAAATTGGGATTTCCAGATCTCTCCAAAGGATCTGAGTACAAACGTGGTGAGACAGAGCTCTGTCTTTACAGGACAATCATGCCCGCAGTTTCTCGTTCCCTAAAGGAGGCAGATCTTCCGGCGCCGTGGCAGCAGGCTGTCTTGGCGACATAGAAGGTGGTGGGGCCAGCTAGAGACCAGCCAAAGCAGAATGTGGCAGAGGTGATGAACACTTCCAGGGGGTGGGGAGGGAGGGGGCTGTGAGGGGGCTGTGGAACTGGCCACAGTGCTCTTCAGTACACCCTAGCTGGATGCTCCATAAAGTCGCACTGATGGCAGTTCGGAGATGGCCATCTGTCGTCAACTCTGGGCCAGACAAAAAAATAATGTAATGGCAGATCGCTAACAACAGGGCTGTTGGAGGAGGGAAGGAGTCCTAGAATGAGGAGGTGGTGCTCCATCTTTTAATAGTGAAAACCAGCCATCGATATGAACATCAAGAAATTAATGGATGGAAAATTTTAAAAAACTGAGCTGGGGTATTGTAGAAACAATTCAGATGTAAATAAAGTGGTTTTAGCTTATTGCAATCACCTCTGCTGCCCTTCCTTCAGTCATATTAACCACTTGGTTCTTGAAAATTTGACGAGCAGGACACATGGTGAAGCAGTGAGGGCCAAATTTAGTAAAAGGTGAGCCCACGTTGTGCCTCCAAGCATGCGCACGCAGATTAGGCATTTATTGGTACAAAACGGGTAATTGAAAATGCATTTACTCATTTAGTCCAAATGAGTTCATTGTGACAATCATGCTTATCTATCTTTCTGGATGCTTGCTTAATTTCTAGACGCAGTCTTAGAAAAAAGCAAAATAAAGTTCCTCATCTTTAGATGCACTGTGAATGTTAGAAAATTTTAAACTCCCTTCTTTACTCAAGAAAAACCTTAGCTTTGTGCTACTGCATAGATGTTGGGGGGGGCAAAGGGGGAGAAAGAGAGAGAGGATGAGTGAATGAAAAACAGTCAAACTGAGGTTAGCCATGTTCTATTTCTTTGTCCTATATGATTAACTTTCTGCCTTCAATGGTAAGGCCAATCAATCCTGATTGAGTTATCCAATATTAATAGCTGAAAGTGATCAAAAGTAATGGTGAAAACATAGCACCAATCAATAAATCAATGCAAATGATTCAGTTCCTGGAGATTCGATCAAATAAAAGAGATAGATCAATTTAACCACTGAGCAAATTAAGTGGAAGTTGGTAGAGCACCAATTTACTTCAAAAGCCCCACAGGCCCACAAAACAGAGAAATGAGGTGGTGGAGAAAGGGACCAGTTCCAGACCCACATGCTCACTTGACACAATTTATACTCCTGAGATCCCTGAGGCTATGTGATGTGTTTAGGGGCTGCGATTTCAGCCCCAAGAACAAGAGATACAGAGGTATGAAGGATTGGAGGAAATGGAGAGCCCAGGTACTGCGAAACATAAACCACCTAGGAAGAGGCAGGAAGTACGCCCCCCACACTGTGCTCCCAGACCATCGCTACGGAACCCAGCGATGGCAGGCGCAGACAGGGCAATCTGGGGTTCCAATCTGGGGTTCCCCAAGGAAGACCACATGATAAGAGGCAAAGCAGGACAGGGTTTTTGAGTCTTACAATTGGAGTGCGGATAATGAAAGAAATTTCAAACTCCATTAGAAATAAAAATAAAATAAAATAATTGAAAAATACACAAAAGTTGTGAGGAGTATCAGAAGCAAAATAGTTTAAGGGCACTTCTAGCTTTAAAGGCACACTTTTCCATTCCTCAAGTTTACAAAAGATCGGCCTGACTCAGAGAAAAATATGACAGCAAACCAAAACAAACCTTTCCCCAACTCACCCCCAGATCCCACATTGTCTTTGATGGAGGGGCAAGATAAAGCTTTTTGTTTTGGTCACCTGTCCTTAATTTAGGGTGTGTGGAGAGAAGGGGCAGGTTGTTTTGAAATACATTTCTGAAAGCAAATATAAATGTTTTGTTTTATGGTTATATGCTAGAAAGAAAAAAGGAAAGAAAAAAGCCCAAGACTCTTTAATCCCTTGAAAAAGATGAATGTTTAAAAATAAGAATTTTAACCTGGATACCAATTAACATGAAACCATGTCAAGGTATGATTAATTGGTAAATTATTCCAGTAGAACTAGAGCAGAGAGCTAAGGAAAATTCTGACATGTCTGAGATAGAGATTTCATTTCTGAGTAATGATGACTCTTGATTTTGTTTATTTAGGTCAGCACTAGGGAGCAGGGAGAGGGTCAGGGAGCCAGTGTTCACCCCATGCCTGTTTTGCTCTACACTCTGCACTGAGTGCTCAGCATGAGCTCCTCTGCTGCCCTCTCTCACCAGGATCCTGGGAGTTAGGCAGGAGGCCTTGTTGTCTCCCACATGCCCATTTTACAGATGGCAACACTGAAGCACACAGTTGATAGCTTGTAAGTAGCAGTGACCAAAATCAAACTCTGGTGAGTCTTCTCTGCAACTGACGCCCTTTCCCTTGTACTAAGCTGCCTATAGAGAATTGAAAGCAAATTAAAACAAATGAAAAAACCCATAGAAACTTTTTTTAAACTACTAACTGAGACTTTATGGGTGGCTAACTCTACCATAACCACAGATATCAGAAACACATCCATCCTTCAGAACTGGCTTGAATGCGTCCCACATGATGTCTTTCTTGAGTCTCCCAGCTGGAGAATAAGCATCTTCTCTTGGAATACTTATAATAGTTTATTACATATTAGCTCATAGAATGGCTAATGATATGCATGTCTTATCTTTTCTGGTAGACTAAATATGATCTATTTCTAATTATTTTTGATATGTCATAGAGTGATTGGGATCATGGTCAATTTAAAATGATGAAGTTATATTTTTATAAGTATTTTAATTAATAAATATATTTCCTTAATTAATAATGGCACGGGGACAATAGAAGTAAATAGCGTAGCACTTGTGATTTTGACTATTAACAAGGACTCCTAAATGTCTCATCTTGTATTAGTTAATAACTGGAGACAGAAATTGTATTAAATTTATTAAAAGGCTAGTTGAGGGAAGGAGCTAAGTTAGCCGCTCACCCAGTGACCGGCTCAGCAGCGACATTTCCACGCTGTATTGTCTTATAGGGCCCATCCTACGCGCACTGCTTCATTTTTCTTTCAGAAGTACGATCATAAGACCTGAGCACCAGTTAAGCTGTGGTGTGAAAAAGATGCGTCAAGATCATGTGATTTGGTGGGAAAGTGATTTGAGAAAAGAAAAATAGCTGAAGAGACAATTGCCTATTTAAACGGAAGTGATATCCGACAGAAAATCATGGTGTATCCTTTGGAAGGTCAGATGATTATTGCATTTTGAGTGCGGAAAACACTGCATTCATGAGCTAATGAAGGGAAGGGCTGTGTATCACAATAAGCTTTGATTCAAAAGGAATTCAAATACCAGAATCTCAGAGCCTGAAGTTCACGGAGGCCAACCCCCCTCTCCCTCCTGCTGGAATTCCCTCTATGTTCATTACATTCATAACATGGTGCCTGATGGAACTTTCTATGGAGACACATCAGCAGAGGATGATTGGATCACTGCCTTTGAATTGTAGCTTTTCTAGAGGCACCAATTAAACAGTAATTACTATATTGAAAGAAAGTGGCCTATTCAGCAGCATTTTTAACAAACACACTACTTGCTCACACCTGTATAAACCACTTTGGATACAAATATGCATTGTGGGATATTATTCTTGGACTACACCATTCATCTCTCAAAGCAGCTTCCCTAAGTTCGGCAGAAAAAGTTTTGAGGTCTATTAGGAAAACATGTGAAACATTCAACATATTCACTTGCTTTTAAAATAACAAAATGTTCATTTAGTTCAAATAATGCACTTTGATTCCAAAGCACATCTTCCCTACCAGCATGCTAGGTGGACATATATTAGAATTCCTTGCACAAATGAGGGAAAACTCTACCAAAAGAAAAAGACTATATCTTGCCAATAATTACACATTATCTATCTCTAAACTGGAATTTAGAACTTTTGGTCAGAAAGGGTTAGGGGTCATGTGAAGAACATAGCTTCCACACGGGCAAAAGGTGTGTCCTAGATGAGTATTCCATAGAAACAGAGGTTTTGTCTTGTTTAATTCTAAAAGGAGTTGGGGTCTGTGATGTCCAAAAGATGATGTCTGAGTCCTTGGTCTCCTGAAGATGGACAGTATATAATGAGGAATTATCTGAGTTCAGACTGGTATTGTAGGCAATAGCAATGAAAATAACATACACACTCATGTGTGTGTGTTGGGTATATAATTTTATACCCAACAAAGCACTTCTAGTCACAAAAAAATGCTTTCACATTTTCAGCTGGGCATAAGCAGTGAACGAAATGTAAATTACTTATGGTCATGAAATCATTTGTGCGCCATTAAAAGATACACCATCCTTGTATTATGAGGTGATTTTGAAATGCTCATTCTAGATTTACCCTAGTATTCTCACCCTGATAGAAGAGTCAAATAAACTATATGCTTTCAGGGGCACCTGGGTGGTTCAGGGGTGCCTGGGTGGCTCAGTTGGTTAAGCACCTGCCTTCAGCTCGGGTTATGATCCCAGGGTCCTGGGATGGAGCCCGGTGTCAGGCTCCCTGCTCAGTGGGGAGTCTGCTTCTCCCTCTCCCTCTGCCTCCCACCTCTCCACTTCGCTCATACTCTCTCTCTCTCTCAAATAAATAAATAAAATCTTAAAAAAAAAAGCAGCTATATGCTTTCAATCTCTAATAGGATTTCAGTTCTTGAACATTTAGTTTTATAATCTCTTACGAAAAGTCCTCCTTTCTGAACTTCAGTGGCATAAAAAAGTAGATGAATATGAGTTCAAGTGGTATGTATAATGTGTAACAATTTTAAAATTTGCATTTATTTTCCAAACCAAAGCACGAACCAAAGTAGGCTGATAAAATGGCTTCATTTTTCATTTTTCTACTCTTATGATTTTGGTTACCAATTTAATTTTCTACTGTTACCTTAACTTCAGTTGATTTCCACCCCTCATTCTAGAAATTAACAAGACTATTATGGTTTTTGTACACTTATCATACCCACTTTTTAGGAAATAAAAGAAATCAATCTTTAAAAATTACATTAATTCCATCCTCTGAGCACAGGTATAAAGGTAATTTGGGTAATGAAAGCAAATGTATAGGACTGTGAACCCCTGAGGGTAACGCATAAAAATCGAAACACTCTCAAAACTGGAAAAAGTAAAGTTAACTCTGATCCATTTTTCTTAATGTATTGAAACAAAAGCCACAATCGCTTCTCGGCCTTCTGGCTAACATCAAGTGAAACCAAAAGCCACTGCTACTACTGGGGATTTTAGAAAATAGACCTACATAGATAGGCCAATGACTGTGGTATTCACTTTCTAAAAATTATCACATACTAACTATAAAAACTGTTCTTATCTAAGGGATGATGCATGTACTGAGCTTGAGTATTCATATCAAGACCAAAAATGTAGGGCACTTGGGTGGCTTAGTTGGTTGAATGTCCAACTCTTGATTTTGGCTCAGGGTCGTGAGATCGAGCCCTGCATCTGGCTCTGCACTCAGCAGGGAGTCTGCTTGAGATTCACTCTCTCCCTCTCCTTCTGCTCTCCCCACCAAAAAAAAACCCCAAATATGTATGATTCTGAGTTATGGGATTAGAAAGGAGTGCTCACAGCTTTGGATTATGGACTAAGTCTTATTGTGGCCAGATCACAATTTGAATGAATGAATCAAGAATGATTTGAGACATGTTTGACCTTCTAAGATCTTAAAGAGTCAGAAAGAGCTGTGTTTTGTATTGTATCTTATAAACCGACAGTCCTCAAAGTGTGGCTCAGGGACCTCTGGGGTCTCCTGGATCCTCTCAGGGGGTCTGTTATGTCAAGATTATTTTTATAATAGCATTAAGACATTATTTGCCCTTTACACTCTCATCTCATGAATGCACAGCGGAATTTTCTAGAGGCTACTTGACAAGTGATGGCATCATCTCTCTGATAGCCCATAGAATTGTATGTGTGTATATTCTTGTGTTTAAAACATCTTTCAATTTTGATTTCTAATATGGAAATATCAATGGATAATAACCCACATAAATCAAAGCCATTTGTGGTCATCAATCATTTTAAGTGTAAAGGCATCCTGAGATCAAAGAGTTTGAAAACCACAGGTCTATACTAATTGTAGAAAAGAATGAATTCTGTACATTCCATGAAACCCTAAAATACACTGTAAAAGAAACCTGGAGTCCTGAAGGATGTGTTTAACTGCTTAGTTTTGTCTGTACTACCATGGGCTACAGGCTACTATGGCCATAGTGCTGGGTTCTTTTAATGAAAGACGTTGAAGTCTTACCACCAGGTTAGCTGTATTAGAAATCTATTAATACAGTATAAAAGTGCAATTTTGTTGCAAATTTTTTTCAAGAACATTAGATAGAAGTCAGTCTCTATAGAATCTCTACAACTTTGATTTTAACTTATTATTAATTCTGTTCCACAGTTTACATGCTAATTAAGTATCACTAGGTGTATTGGCCATATCCTTTACAGACTCATAAAAACCCAAATGACTTATCTTTTGATACATATTGTAATAAGAATGTATTTTCAAACAGAAATTTAGTTTATATTAAGAAGATATACTTTTCGACAATAGTCTAACTTGGTCAATCTTCTATATTCAATTCCCAAACTGATGTGACAGAGTAGAAATCTATTTAGAAGTGATAAAAAGTAAGACAGCAACTTTCAGTCCACTGACACAATTGGGACAATGAAATGGGCTCACCCATTCTTTCAAATATCTTTTATTTCACCTCCTTAATTTGCTATTTGTTTACTTATAGGATGATAACAGATAATAAACTGTAAATTCCTCATTTTGACACATAATTCACATAAATCTGGCTTCCCCAGAGCCCACGGAGGTACAAAGCTGTCCCAGGGTCCACAGTGTAAGATGAGAAACTAAGGAGTGGGTGGGGCTCTGAGTTCCTGCTTCATCCAGATCTGGTTGAAGCGATTCGATGCAAAAAATAACTACTCCTTTCCCCCTTTTTGAGCTAAATGACTTTATTGTTAATGATAATGCTCATAATAATAAAATAAGTTTGTGTTCAAATCCATTCTCCTCTAAGGGCTCCAACAAAATTTAGCAAAAACATGTTACTCATATAATTTCATTAGAAAAATGAGGATAAGTATTATGCCCATTTTTCAGATGAAGTAACAGAAAAAACAAAACAAGAGTTATTTTCCATTCACAATAAGTAACATTTCTAGGGTAGCATCCAGGTCTCTTACCCATATTTTAACTACTGGTCTATTGCCAAGAGTAATAAAACCAACCAAAATTTGTATTGTATTTTCTGGTTTGTACCTTAGATTCAGATCTAGTCACTTCATTTTTACCTAACAGCAACCCCATAAGCGTTACACTTGTCTGTCATTTCTTCGTATCTGAGGTTCAGAGACATTAGGGACCCATGCAAAGTCACATATCTAGCAAGTGGACACTCAAGGCTAAACCTAATGTCTTTGGGTGCCAACATTTTAACTAGGAGGCTGTTAGTGAGTAATAATTGTTCTAGTCCATTAAGTGGAAGAAACAAACTAGACAAGGGTAGAGCTTCTTTCTTCTCTTCCCTTCTCCCTTCCAATTTTGAACCCCTCAGGACAACAATAACTTGGACATCCATCCAGCTTGGAGTCCAGTGGGAACAGAACATGAATAAAACAGGATTGGGGAGAATGGGCCATGACAGCGAGGTGAATGATCCCATAGTCCAATAAAGCTGACCCCTAAGCCTATCACACTGGGTCAGAAGGTCCAATTACAGGTCTGTTCCAGTTCTTTTTATGACTGACAGCAGCCAGAGGCAAAATTACTTTGGTGTCTGTTAATCCAGCCTCTAATTTTCCCTTTGCCCCAATACACACAGAGCATCCTGGTGGCCCAGGGTGAGTGATACTGTGAATCCAGATTTAAAGTGCCCTTGTTGCCTAGAAGAAGAGCAACTGAGTTCAGTCCCGGTTCTCCTCATGGGGACATTACCTGCAGCTCTGTTTGGAAGAAAAACTTCTGCGGACATTGTGTGCAGTCATAGATCTTGTCTTCTTGTCCATGGGCAGAGAAAATATGCTGCTGCAACTTGTTTGCTTGAACAAACACTGAAATGATAAAAGGATGGTGAACTTTGGGTTATTTTCTTCCTGCAATGCCCTCGGTCGATGACTCCCCGTGAAGAGCCCCAGACTGAGCAACCTCAGTGGCACACCTTCTGGGTGTGACCACTGCCAGGCACTGGGGAGGGCTGAGTCACACTTGCTCGTGGTTGGGTCGCTGGCTTTTGTGAAAGTGCACTCTACCAAGTGCCTAATTCAACCCAAACAGCTCCGAAGTCAAGGTTTATTGAGGCCCCGCTCCCTATAAATCTTTTAAAAATAAAGCTGAAAATTGTCAAATGCACAGCACTGTCTGAACAGAAATGACTCTTATTTCTCAGCAACCCACAGGTTAAGAAATCATAGATGCCAAAACCCTGTTTATTGTATTTGCCTAAAGTTCCAGCTAGCAAACAGTTCTCTATTTGAATGTGTTAATGCTAAAAATTATATCCCACAGCTACTCTGGGGCACTGTCTATAAATGTGAAACAGAACTGCAGGTAAATTCTCTTTGGATACTTTAAGATCAACTCAGCCTACACACTGAATGCAAGGGTTTCAATAATATAAACATGTTCAATTTTAATGACTACAAAACAAGGCCCTAAGACTGTGTAACAGTTTACCTAGGAGACATACTATTAATAATTAAATTGTATATGCCAGAGGCAGTGTTTGGGTTGGCAGAACTGACTTCTGATGGATGCCTGGTGCACTGTGACCTAAAAAAGTTTGCATCTACAATATTAATCTGTATAGGCAGGGAAAGGATTTATTAAAGATGTTGGCATTTGACTTTGACTCCACTCTAATCATTAAAATTATTCTAATTGCCCGCCAACCTAAAATATTAGAATATTGTTCTTGTGAGTCATACATTTTAATCACATTTCTCATTACCTTAAAAAACTACTCAGATTTCTTCTCTCCCACCTAACACACTTTATACTGGAAGTTTTTTTTTTTTTTTTTAATTGTTATTTCTAAAATTACTTCAAGATACACTAAAACAATTCAGGTCTGTCCGCACAGAAAATGTAGACTGCTCATGTTTAATGCATTTTTGTCTCTTACCTACATCAACAAAAAGAAATGGGGTTTTTATACAGATTTGCAACTGATCTCCATATAACTTAGCACATTTTATGAGGCTTCTGGCTACAACATCAAATAACTATTTTATTAGGGGTCTTAATCATGAGGAGATCTATGACCCAGTCTTCCTGATGAAGACTTATTATGAGCTTTTATAAAGAACTCAGACTCCTGACTCATGGTATCTTAAGATGAATACTATGTTATGGTAAAAATATAACAATATATATTTTTATCTTAACTACGGAGAACTGCTGGTTACCAGAGGGGAGGGTGGTGGGGGGATGGGTATAATAGGGGATGGGGATTAAGGAGGGCACTTGTTGTGATGAGCACTGGGTGATGTACGGAAGTGTTGAATCACTATATTGTACACCTGAAACTAATAAATCACTGTATATTAACTACCTGGAATTAAAGTAAAAACTTAAAAAAATAAACAAAAGAATTTTAAAAAGCAAGCCTTCCCCCCACCCTAAACCCAATACATATTTTTAAATACAAATTGAAAGAATAAAAAAAAAAGAACAGTTCCATGAGGGGTGGCTGATGAAATTACTGAACAAGAATGAGCCTCACAGGCAAATGTTGAAGAAAGAGCCATCACGACACTCAAGTTCTACTTGTGGTAACTGGGCAATGAACATGGCCCCTCTCCTATTTTGTTACAGGATAGAAATCTATAGGCTGAACACAGAGAAGGTTAATAATCAATGTCTGGAATCTTGCTGTGCAGACAAAGAAGCCAGTTTTCAGAGAAGGATATATTTTTGTTTTGTTTTGTTTTGTTTTTTGTTTTTTGTTTTTTTAGACAAATAAGAAGGAAACATAGCCTTGAGGGGCTTGACCATCAAGTTCAAGACACATGCAAAATGATCACAAAGGATTTTCCAAAATAACTTCCTCACTGTTGGGGGAGTACCAGAAACGTGTGTGATCATATTTCAACCCCTGTGGGGTTCAAATTATAGTTTCTGATTTATATATTTTTTTGCTGCTGTTGCTGAAAACTCTAGTACTACAACATCCAATAAAAGTTTCTTCTCAAAAATGTACATTTATATCAACGTCTACTTTTAAAATCCAATTTCATAGGAAATAAACGCCTCATCTAATCTGTTTATCTAATCTGTTTTCTAGTTCAAAGATTTTGGGAGGGTTTTAATAATATCTTTTTTATTTCTTATGGGGACTGTTAGAAAATTCTCCGTGTTTCAATAACAGACATGGGCTGGGCAACATGACTGCATTCTAGTCAGACGGCTTGCGATTCAGAAGCCGCTTGGTGCAGGCACTCTGACTTGGTGACCTTTCAACACCAAAAGGAGAAAAGTGAACAGAACCTGGATGTCGTTTTCCAGATGGAAAAGTGCAAAGTTCTGCGAGAGCTCGAAATGCCATTTGTTCATCCTAACAGTTAACCTTCCTGCCCATTTGAGCCTTTAAGTAGGCAGCAATCAATGTTAATCAGCAGAAATCAAACATCTTCTCCCCAAATTGAACCAAAGTCATATCCGTAAAAGGCCGCAGCAGTGGGGATACGCTTTGGTAGGAAAGATGTGATCTGGCCATGGAGCTCTCTAGAGTTTCCTACCTGTGAAGCAGACGGGGCACTTGAAGGTACCTCCCATCCCTTCGAAGCTGTGCTCGATCAGATGGCACTGGAGTTTGGCAGGGGAGTCGAAGGTCTGGCTGCAGAGTTTGCATTCGTGGTTCAGTCCTTCATCTGTTAAGGGGAATACACGAGCAGAAAAGTTGAAACCCCCCCATATCTTTAATAGACAAGTGAATTCACTATAACGGCACACATTAAACGATTTCCGTCACCGAATAGAAATACATAGTAGCGTATAAGGGTTTTGGTTACTATTTCACATTACCTATGAATTTATATCAATTTAAAACATTTCTGGAATTTAACCTCCAAAAATAATCAGAAGGCAGAGTTTGTCTTAGGGTAATGCATTTTGTTCAGCTTTTCCAGTATAATTAGATGTCACTATTAAGGCGTCTCCTTTTCACTATCATGTTTTTATGGCTGTGTGTTTCTGAAGTCCTAAAATAATGGACCCATAGGAAAATGGACAGCTTCTTCCTCAGGCCTCTCCTCTGGTTTACTTAGAAGGTTCTACAAGTTTCTATTTCTAACTATAACGTTTTTAGTGGTATTCCCACAACTTTCTTTTTCTATTCCCAAGATGTTCAGGCAATTTTGAAATATTATTCATGCTTATAGCATATCCTATAAGTGCTTTATTTTTTCTGCTTGGGACTCCCAGTTCCCCATATCTTCTCAGTTCAGTGTCCCCTCTACTTTGTAAGACAGTTTTAATTTTACCTGGTAATCCAGACTGCCTTTCTTCAAAGGAGCTTCTACGAGCTCCAACCTCACTTTTTTTTTTTTAAAGATTTTATTTATTTATTTATTTATTTGAGACAGAGAGAATGAGAGAGAGAGAGCACATGAGAGGGGGGAGGGTCAGAGGGAGAAGCAGGCTCCCTGCCAAGCAGGGAGCTTGATGCGGGACTCGATCCAGGGACTCCAGGATCATGACCTGAGCCGAAGGCAGTCGCTTAACCAACTGAGCCACCCAGGCGCCCTCCAACCTCACTTTTGACTAGTCCTGGATTTTTCTTTATATCTTAGGGACAAGATGATAGAAAAATATTTTGATGTAATAATAATTGCTACATAATGTGAAGAGTTTCTGTTGTTGGATGCCATTATTTTTATGTTGCTTTTGTCCTTATTAAAACCTTCCTGCAATTTAAAATTTAAAGATTATTCCAACTTATTTCAACTTGCAATTATAAGAAATGAAAACCAGTAACACTAGAATGAACAACCTCACATTTCTTTAGTGTTTTCTAAACTGTTTTAGACACTGTTGTTCTAAGTGCCCACACATAGAAATTAATTTAACAACTACAATCAGTCCCATTTTATAGATGAGAAAAATGAGGCCCAGAGAGTTTAAGTGATTTTTTTCCGAGTCAAACGGGCAATACTTGGTGGAGCCAGAACTGAACTCCAGGCATCCTGGCCTCAGGGTCCACGATCTTAGCAAATAGGCTCTGCCTTACACCAACTCCCAGACGACTTCTCAGAGGAAGGGCTGAGAGGCTGCAATTTAACCAAGCTTGTTATCAAGTTATACTTTTATCTTCTCCTATTTGCAGTGATTAAAAATGTTATTAAGGAACATGAGTGTCAGATATTCTCGGTCTAGGGAATGAAAGGCATATTCACACCATGGGGGCAACAAGTCTATCCTCCAAATGTATCTCCTTCCATGCAACATGACGCGCACGTGTAAATCCTTCACCAGCTGATATTACTGGCAACACAAAGGCTCAATTACAAAGTGAATTATTATTAGCTAACTAGGAGTAAAATCACTCTATTTGTATTCCTAATCTTTCTTCTCACACAAGTATGAGTCTTTAGAAGCAGAGGATTGGAATTTGTAAAAAGAGAAGCAAAGCACTAATTAAGCCACCCAGTACTGTCTACATTTCACAAGAGATAAAAACCTACTCTGTATTTGGGTGGCACAGTAAATTCCTTGATTATAATTATGTAAGAAGGAGTTTAATTGTGCATACTGACATGACAAGGGGTTATACAAAAAGCTTTAGGGATTATATAAGATCAAGGGGTTTTCATCTGTTCCTTTCTCTCTCTCTTTTTTTAATCCTAAAGTCACTAACATTTTTCCAAATTTTAGATATTAAGAAATATCAGGAACACAATTTATTGTAGGGACTTAGGTCAGTAAGTTGATCAACAGAAAAACTTGCCAAATTTAAATGTTTTCTATTTCCTCAATGCTGCATACCTTACTTTGGTGATAAGAAGGTAACCAGGAGTTCAACTTTCATCTTTAAATCGTGTGTTTGGCACAAGAACCAAGATGCGGCCAATGGGTGTGAGCAGATATACACATTTGTTCCAGAATTCTTAACCTTACAATATTTATGAAGAAACATATATAAGCCTGGTTGGCTTTCTAGAGGATAATGACTGACTGTTCTGTGAAAACAAAGTGAATTATGCAAGTTAGAATGATCTTTAATATGATGTTATGTTTCTTGACTCTGAGTATTTTGTTTGGAAAATTAATAGGAGAAATATATATGTGTACGAATACAAAGAAAATGTCATCAATTTTTATTTATTTCCTATCCTGAGAACAGAGAAGTTCTATCCCAAAACATTACATAACCTAAATTTAGTCAAGTGAATTCACAAGAAGGTGACACAAAGTCATAAAGCATTTATGCATTATTAGTGCAGACTTAGTTTTCATGAATCCCATACTTGGTGAAGGCACTAAGTGATAGCAATGTTAACAATAGCTTCCAGCATTTTCAGAACTTTTTATAGTGTAACAGCACATTTTAATATTGAAAAATAAACCCAAACAAACATGTTGGGAGTTCTACCTGCCTTTCATTTCTATGTTCATTTCTATGTTAGAGGTCTTTTCCAACAAGTAACTTTTCCTAGCTATTTGAGTAAGATAGAAAATACATCTGAATTACTACACAGCAAATGGTAGATAAGCGAAAGCCAGTGTGCTCTAAGCTAGACAGGGCACACATCTACACATTTCTCCCACCTTTATTAACTTCCCTACTCATTTTCCCCGTGCTCATACTTGCTTATTTACACAGGGTCGAATGGATAATGAGTGAGAGTGACAGAAGGACCCAGAACACTTTTACCACTGGTTAACAGAACTCATTTTGTATTTTTTAACCGAAGAAGAGGGCAGAGAGAGTAATGGCAAACTAAGAAAATGTATTTATAATAAGAATTTCAAAAGTTTATCCTTACTCAGAGTCTCTGTTTAACTCAGCTCCCGTACATTCTCTATTTACATTGTGTGGCGAAGAACAGGGTCTTAATTTTCAAAGAAATCCTAAAAAAATCCTCAGTACTTGGGGATCTACCTTAGGTAAGCCCTGTTTCCTTTCAAAACTGAGCTTCTCTCTTATTTTTTTTTTTTTTTAAGATTTTATTCATTTATTTGACAGAGAGAGAGATAGCGAGAGCAGTAACACAAGCAGGGGGAATGGGAGAGGGAGAAGCAGGCTTCCCGCCGAGCAGGGAGCCCGATGTGGGGCTCGATCCCAGGACCCCGGGATCATGACCTGAGCCGAAGGCAGACGCTTAACGACTGAGCCACCCAGGCGCCCTGAGCTTCTCTCTTCTTGCGATCTGGTAGGAGGGGGTAAGGAACTGGAAAGTTGCACTGTGGCTTTAATTTAAAGTTGACGTTCACGAGGTGCCAGTATCAACATCTCTGATTCCAGGCAAACTTGAGCCTCAGGCTCAGGATTTTGCCAACGGAGCCACAACCTGCACCTTGTCTTTTTATCTCCCTTCTTCCTTAAGGTGCCAAAATCCTAAAAATTCAATCAAAGTAACCATTTCTGCTCTCCGGAAAGGTAGCAGCTGACAGTAATTGGATAATACAGTCTGACTCATTTATTAAAAAGAGATTCTGAGTCAATTGATTTAATAACCATTACAATATTCCATTAAGGATGTAATAGGCTAGTGCAGCCCTATTTTTTTTATTGAGTTACAGAGGAGATCTATGGGTGAAATTTCTAGATTTTTCTTCCCTTTTTGCTTATCTATAGTCTTCAGATTTTCCACAATGAGTATAATTTGCCTTTGTAGGTGACTTTGAAAGTTAAAGACTAAAAAGCACTACCCTCTCTAGACCCTATTAACTACCACACTGAAATTCTGATGGCCAAAAGGTTACACAGGAAATGGGCAATAATATGGAGGACAGAAAAACTCCAGTTCTGGACACTACTAGGCTGAAGAGTATTCTAGCCAAGTACATGTGAGAGCAGAGATTAGCACAGGGAAAGGGAGAAAGAAACAGAGTGTAAATTTAGTCAAATGAATGAGAAGAATATGGAGCTTTCATTATAAACCTGCATCTTTCCAGAACAAAGAGAAAACCCCTGTTTGTTGTGTGCTGGTGGAGGGGAGCATGTGTGCGGCCAGCACTGTTGGTCCAAGGTCAGGAAGGGCAAGAGTGAAGCTGTCACCACTGAGAACATGTTGGAGGCCACCGACTTCCCATCCTGGTCAACCACTTGAAAGCATGACCAAAGATGGCGTGGATATAATTGAGAAATAATTTCCCATGCACAGAAATTTCAGCTCAAATAATTACTTCCACTTGTTAATCTGCATTTAAGTGTGAACATAAATGTAAACAGGAATCGAGTCTACATAGAAGACACTGATACTAATGTAAATATTTACTCCGCTGTTAAATGTTGAAAAGGAAAAGAGTCTGAATACATAATTGCAATACAACCTCAATGCTTTCGTAGGGAATGTGATGATCATGTCCAAAACTTTGTGCTATAAGAACAAAATCTGTTTATGGGAGGCCAGTTCAAAGGGGAATGATCATTTCTATCTCTCCAATTTATAAAACGTGGACCAACACAACTATTAATCAGCCAGCTTTGTAACAGAAAAAAATAATAGTTGCCATTTGGATGCTCAAGCACAACACAAGTTGTAAGCTCCAACATGGCAATTGTAAGCATAACAGAAGACACTGACATTTCAATATAAGCTTTAAACAAGAGAAACACTTTAAGCAGCCTCCAGACTGTGTGTCCCATGTTTATACTCCTTTTCCTTCAATAAAAACAAAAATCTAGAGCAGCTACAAGCAAATGTTCAGTGGTTGACTTACATGCAGCTGTTATCCCAGGAATCACTGGGGGCCCCCTTATATCGTCTTATCAACACTGCAGCCATTACAGAGGACCAATTTGTAACGGTTTATAAGTAGAACTCCTTCTCTTATTTCCCCTCGAGACTGGCCAGAAGGGTCCTCCAGCCTCTTCCACTGCATAAATCTATAGGCTAAAGTCCAAAGATACAAACCCCTCTCGGTGCATCATCATGTGGCAGGGGCCATACTTAAAAGCTCTGATCTGAGTGGGAGTACACTCTGCCCTTGGAATCCAAACAGAGGAATCAAATACCCTGCAGTTGTAATTTTTCCAGTTCGAACGCATATACCACTATATCCTTACATATATTTTTAAATCCAAGAAAATTATGCCCTAAACCAATTCCCAACCCCCAACCCTTTACCCTGCTTCTCCTCTTCCCGGAGTTAATTTCCAAGCACACATTTATAAGCTAGGGTTCTGAGGAGTAACAAAGAAAAGCCACACATGACAAAACTCACCCCTCGGCTACACTGGCTCACCCTAGAAACCAGGAGGAGAAAAATAGGCAGACCGTGCTGTAATTTGCCATGCACACAGCCATTGCGTCTCTCTAGGTCCATAGCGCTCAGGCCACTATGATTTGTTGCGTTCCATGCGGTGCCTACTTCACGCCCGCAACACAAACACGCAGAGGTGCTAATTTGGCAATGGAGACTATTACTTAGGCCTCAAGGTCTGCCAGCAGATTAGTCATCAAGCCCCCAAAGTCAGGCCGAATTTGAGAGCCCTGAATATTACGTGAACCCTTCCTTACCCTAGTTAAAAAGCTCTGCTCTGTTCCACTGCACAATGCAATGTGCAAACGAAGACTGACGCTAGCTCCTTCCCGGATTTTCTCACTGGCAGGTATGGGAATGTGGGCCACCGTCAGGATTGCTATGCCACACAAGAGAGGAATACGAGATACAAGTGTAAGACGCACTGTAAGAGAGAAAGGGCACTGGGGATACCAGGAGGAAATGAGCACCAGGTGCCTCGACTTTGACTAGCCACGCTTGCCACCCTTGGTCAGGTAGCTCGAGAAAAGCAAACTGATATACATCCCGTGTGTCTCAGCCAGAATTTTATTTCAAGGAGCCCTACAAGGTGCAAGGCTGCATTTAACTCAGTCACTCCCTGGTTTTGGCCCATGGTCTTAAAGGCTACAATGCTTTTGGACTTTATAAGCAAAGCCACTGATACCGACACTGTTATTTCCTGTCTTGAACTTCTCATTATCAGCAGGGCTGGAGCAGGAAATGATTCAACTGGGGTAGGCTGCATTGTACCCAGCAGATTTTAAAGAGCCCAGGGGCTGCCTGGAGCCCCATAAACATCAGCAGCTTGGAAACTAGCAGGAGGTCCAGGTGGGCCGGGATGGGAGAGGCAGGCAGTGGGATTTTAGATGCTCTGAGATGCAGTATTGTCCAATTCCTTGGCTACTATTATCGGTCATGGGTATTAGTTATTTGAACATTCTCATGTAGGAAAAAACACTGGAATACTGTTCAAACAATACATAATAAAACAACCCACTAAAAAGTGGCTTCCCTCCACCTGTGGGGACTCAGCAGCGATATTTCGGCACACGTCTGAAATTAAGGATGAGCATGTGGACAAAAGACATCTTTCAAACCTGACCAGTGTGTTGGCACCTCCAGGTCGTCAGCCTTTTCTTCTCTCCTTTCCTAATCGAAACATGAGCCCGCAGTTGAAGCCTCAGAGAAAACATACAGTGCCAGCAAATAGCTTTGAAGTTAAAAAGTGGGGCTTTAGGTGTTTTCATTTAAGAAAAAAATCAGGTTTTGGTAATGCACTGATAAAATCCCTTTGAGCTCCATTCACTCCTCTGCCCAAGAAAAAGTGTTCTTAACTAAGAAAACTAGAAAGAAGCATAAATACTGAAAGAAGTAAAAATACTGTTAGCCCTGAAAAAGGCAAGGGTGGGGAGAGGGTTAGGAGCGAGGACTGTGACCAACTTAAGTCTGAAATACATCCCTTCGATCTGTTTCTGTAGAAAACAGAGAGGCTTTTAAAAAAATTAGTTTGTGGCATAAAGCTTTAACTTCAGTATATGCTGCTGTATTGCACCAAAAGGGATCCAGTTTACTTGAGGTCAATTTTTCCCCTTCTTTCTGCTCACTTGAATACATGAAAGTAACCTTTATTCTTTTACAAAGTTTTCACCACCTAATCTTTAGTGCTGCAATGTTCACTGCCTTGACAGCAAGTTTCTGAGCACACAAGACAGTATAAAAATTTACTTACCTTTTGCATAAAATTAGACATACAATATGATTGGAAATAGCATGTTTCCGATTCAGTAATGCATTTCAGCTCTTGCCTTGCCTATTAAAGAATGGTGGATGGTAGCCCAGGACATCTCAATACGAGGGAGTGCCAAGCACTGAGTTTGGGGTTATTCATCAATTTGTGCCACAAGGCAAGTTTCAGGAGGGCAAGGACTTTTGTCTGTTTGCTGCACTGATGAATGCCAAGTACCTAAAACAGGACAGGGCTCATAGTTGGGATGCAATAAATATTTATTGAATTTATGGGAAATACACACTTAGCCAGTCCGACATCTAATTTCAATCAGAGCAAAATGCTGAGACTAGCTCCAAAACAATATTTATTATTTATCAATTGTTTTCTTCTTCTTTTTTTTAAAGATTTTATTTATTTGTCAGAAAGAGAGAGCGCACAAGCAGGGGGAGCGGCAGGCAGAGGGAGAAGCAGGCTCCCCGCTGAGCAAGGAGCCCGATGCGGGGCTCAATCCCAGGACCCTGGGGATCATGACCTGAGCAGAAGGCAGACACTTAACCAACTGAGCCACCGAGACATCCCTATCAGTTTTTTAAACGTTTGCTCCATTCCCTTGTACATTAAGCGCCATGTGATGACACATTTGGACTAACCAAATTTACCCTATTTACCCTTGCCTTCATTATTTCCTGAAATACGATAAAAATCCTCTGGTAAATAAAACATTAGCAAGTATAACTGTCTTATCTGCCAGTTTATCTCTGGCAAGAAACTGATGAGCCCAAACTTAGCTCTTGTTTCAAGAGGAAAAGTGTTATCACGCATTTTATATCTGAAATACAAAAGAAGAACACTGTGTAAGAAGGGTAATTACCTTTTATTTGCCCCAAGTCACAGAGAAGGCTCTGGATCACACATCCATGACCCCATAGTTACTTTTTTAAATGATTTTTATTAATAGTTCTGTATTCTTCTATTACAAAGCTCCATTCTTTTAACTAATTGGTTAAATCAGATGTATGCGTTGATTACACTCTTAGCTTAAAATTTCTCTTGTTTGGTGTTAAGTACCTACTGTGAATGCCCTCACATCTGGGACTTCTGGCACTGGTGGGAATAGAGGTACATTTACCTTCGAGTACTGTACGAAAGCAAACCACAAATTGGTAAAATCGAAAGAGGATAGCTCATGCAGCATAAACTAAATGAAACCTGCTTTAAAGTTAAATCTATCAAGAAAACATCTTGGAGGACTGAGACAGTGCAACAGTCAATATTAATTCAGCACGGCGGTGGGTCAGCCACGGGAGCCACATGCTGGACACAGTTCTCATCAGGTATGTGTTCGTGTTGCTGTTGCCGGGTTTATGGCAAGGGTCAGAGCCTTTTCTTCTGTTTACCTTCTTCTTCTTGGCATAAAGCCACTAGTTATCTGAAGGAGAAAGCCTCCAAACGCTTAAAAGCTGTTTATCTCTGCTAGAAAGCATGGCTTGCGATTGCTGATGATTTTAAAACAAAATAAAAACCAAACCAAAACAAAACAAACAAAAGAAATGGAATGAGGTTCACCAGCTTCTGTAAATATTATGGATCTCAACAATCATGGGTTTTTTTCAGTGCCCACAGGTTCAAGACAAGAAACTAGTCAGGCATTTCCAAAGCTAATTATCTTTCTAGGCAACTTCTGTTATTGACAACTTTTTGCCAAGTCATCTAAGCTGTGGCGTTTCGAATCAGGGTTCACCACAGAAGCACAAGTTAAAGGTCCAATGGGTGGGGTGCAAAGGTATAAAAGGGGCAAGGATCTCAGATCTCCAAGGGACCTTATCCTGCTCCTTCTACTTGGTGGCAGGCAGTATGCAGAAAATCCTAAGCAGCAGTGCAAAAATCACAATACTGCACATTATTTGCAAATGACTCACATTTTTATTGTTCTATTGGTGTGACCTTAGAAACTCGGCCTTGAAGAATAAAAAAAGGTAATGGCGCAATAAGTGCAATAAGATTTCTAAAAACAGTTTATTGGAAATGTGTTGTGAAACTTGAATTCTTCTAATCAAACGATGCCACCCCTTAGAGAAATTTTCCTGTGCATTATTAAAGTGATATACTGCAGTACTAGTTAGAGCTCCATAACCTTTAAATTGCCTGATTGTAATTAAGGCCACTAGTTTTATTTAGGAAGGTTCAAGGAGGCTCAATTTAAGTTGGCTTAACTAGTGTGAATTTAATGTCATGCTGCCAGAAGGCAGAGGAGCTCTCTGGCCTGGCTCTTCCGTGGCACATGCAGCTGTGGGGCCATGAATTCTAAATTAAGCCCAGATTTAGACAAACTACAGATATCAGAACGTAGCTGGGTGTGCGCAAACATGCATCCCCACGGTTGCATGTGTGCACCATTCATTCATCCATCCATTCATTCATTGCACTGGCAGTTTCTCCATTTGGGACTCTAAATACATCTGTTTATTTATCATGTGCATAGAAGGGGTCTAGAGTCACCCTTAAAGGCATAACGATCACTTTCACTGAAAGGTGAGGCTTAAGAAAATGTCCAATCAGCATTAATGATTTAAAATAAAATGTGCTTGTAACAAAGTTGTGAAGGCAAGAACATTGCTCGCATTATAAAAGAAATCCTAGGAAGGAAAATTTACAGTTAGCTAGATGAGGAGGAAATGAAGGGGACTGTTTGGACAGGGCACTAAATGGAGCGCTGAGCATAACATATAAACTTCACTGAAAGGGCAGCAAATCAAGGACTGAAAATAAAAGATAAGAGAAAATGAAGGTATTCTGCGCACAGACTAGCAGAAGGGAAGAGTAGCAGCAGAAAGAAAACACTTAAGGATTTGACCCATGTTCAAAATTTTACTGGATGTGAACGCAAAAACATTCATCTCTGGATAGAATGCTGGCACTTTTCTGTAGCTCCAACGGCAATAATGATAAATGAATTTCTTTACAGCCAAGTGGCTCAAGCAGCCAACTACGTTACCACTATATAATTAATAACAATAAGCAATTAAAGAGAACAGCAGGTTACAACTATAAGGTGTCAAAATATATTAGCAAAGGAGAGCGCTGCAACAACACACTTAAAAGAAAAATAAACATACAGTGTGTGAACCTACAGACACTCGCTTCTTCCGCACTCTTATAGATAGCGCCTTTATGCTTAAAGAAAAATAGAGGATGGCATAAAACTACTATAAGGTGATTAACGGCCCTCCAAAAGCAAATAACGCTCCCAAGGCTCAGAGAAATCTGAAAAGTGATATGGGAAACATGATTGTGAGGGCCTGAGAGAGTTGGCTGACCATGATTTGGCGTTATCCCTTTACTAAGAAATATTCTAATAAGTACCTCCCTAAACTGTATTGGTTGGCCCAGATATTTTCAAAGATCGCAGAACATTGTGCTTTTTTATGTAAAATGAAGAAGCAATAAACTAGGAATGCGTAGGGGAAAAAATGAAAGGGTAAATGTTATATAATTGGCTAAATGCTGGGATGTTAGATAAAGGTTAGAAGTGGCCATGGAGACAATCTAATTAGCAACAGACTTGTTTAAAAGATGAGAAAATTGAGACTAGATATAGTAACTGACACACTCATGATGGCAAAGCATTTGGTCATGGTCAGTGCCAGAATTCAGTGTTCTCAAAGCCAATACCACACCGTCCCTCCAAACCCTCACTTAAAAGAAGTTTCCTCCCTCTTAAGTACAATGATTTAAGTTGTTAGTTAAGCTAAGTAAGTTACTGTCTTTCTAGATCTCTTAGTAATGTGCAATGAGTTCTTTCTATTTCCATGCCTCCTGGGCACCCCTTTGCTCCTGGACAAGACAAAGCCTGAACTTATTCCAGTCCACTTTATCTTTATCCCCTACTCCTCAACTGACTATTGTTAAAGTCTCTCTTGCCCTTGTTGAGAGTGCTCCTCTCCCTTCAGAAGCGAAGAGAAGCGAAGCCTTGACTAATGTACAGCCCCTGTTGGTTATAGAAAGTTAAACTCCCTTTATCTCTAGATTCTGCAGAACAGCTAGGAACACCATTCTTGGTAAAGCGCTTTGGTCTGAGCTGTCAACGTGAAAGAAACCCTAGTGATTAT
Source organism: Mirounga angustirostris (assembly GCF_029215605.1). Taxonomy (NCBI): domain Eukaryota; kingdom Metazoa; phylum Chordata; class Mammalia; order Carnivora; family Phocidae; genus Mirounga; species Mirounga angustirostris. The sequence goes on along the minus strand of NW_026991722.1, from coordinate 45,748,697 downwards.
ACAACCCATGACGCAGAAGGCAACCATGGCTGAATGTTGATGTTTTCTCTCAATGGCCAATAACCTACTGATTTGGTAAAACTGTCTCCTGAAACCCTGTAGAGACTGGGCTTGAGCTTTCCTTTATGGAATTATAATTATTCAGAAGCAGACTGATTTCTTCATTCTGTTTTGCCTATATAGCTAATTATACTTCTTTAAGTTCCCGTATCATTCCCTGAAATGGTACTAAACTGAGTATTTGGGAAGAAACTGGAACTGCACGCATATTCCTAAGAGTGTGGCTTACTAAAAAGGTAATGCCATAGTTATGTATGGAAAATAGGTTAGCTCAATATGTTCCTAACCTACTTTTCTCTCTTGGGCATCATTCTGGATACACCAGCACATCTAGGCACTATATGCTGAAGCCAAGATGTTACTGGCATACCAATAAATCATACTCATCTCTATTTCCTTCTGTTTCCTGTCAGTCAAGAGCAACGTAAGTGAGAGATTATTTGTTGAGATGGGAAAAGAGAAGAAAGAGAGGGAGAGGCAGAGAGCGGAAGGAAAGAAGGAAGGAAGGAAGGAAGGAAGGAAGGAAGGGAGGAAGGAAGGAAGGAAGGGAGGGAGGGAGGTTGGTAGGGAGGGAAGGAGGGAGGGAGGAAGGAAGGCCAAAAGATTTATGTTGTAACAAAGATTTCTGTCTTATTTCTATTTAGCTAGGAAGTATAGTGAAGAAGTACAGATTCCTAGGTGTTTTGTTAGGTCAAAAACCAAAGCTAAAGACTATGAAATGGGCTTAACAAAAACCATGCATTAGTTAATAAGCGTTATCTGTTAAATGAAGAATGAGACATGATAATTCAGGATTGCTCTTTCTTAGATAGCAATTCCTTATATTACCTTCTGCAAAGCTATTAAATATTTCTAAGACTATAATGCCAAATCATAAAGATGCTTTGGGCACAATAAATTTTTAATCCCCTATCTTTATGACAATTTTTCTAAAACCTGAACCAGCTGATTCAAGATCTGTTCTAAAAATTTAAATATTGTATACTGTGTCAATATAAAGAAAGGCTGATAATTTTCTGACCCAAAAGGAAATCTATTGAAAAAATTACTAAAATATCTATCAATGGCTTTAAACATTTTATATATTTAAAAGGTCTGCTTGGCCCCTGAGTGATGTGATGCAATCAGCATAGAATTCCAATGCTGTCTTGAACAATTTAAGTAGAAATCTGATACTCTACTATAACATATATGTCCTTTCTGAAAATAAGTCATATTTAGCTCACTTACCAATTTCATTCTTAGTAAAGAAAAATATAAAAGTTCAGGATAAAAGGTGACCTATGGTGATGTCTTGGCCTTCTACTCCTCCTTTACTTTGGAAAAGCAGAAGCAATGTTTGGTTTCTTAAAGACAGAGATTAGCATGAGACTTTTTACATCTGACAATCTCAAGAAAAGTAAATACTTTGTATAATACTGTAGGATGGTCACTGTTGGATGAGACAGGAGGCAAACAGTCTGACATGAACCAGCAGCGAAACTTCTCCTTTTCTGAATATTGGAGGAAAGACAGTTCAGAAATTAAAACAAGAGTGAGAAAATACAGATTAGCATTGTATGAATGTGCAAAAAGGAATAAAGGGCAGTAAATATTTTTAGCATATTTTCAACCAGTCACAATAACTGACCATGCAAAGATACTTATGTGAGAAGAATGCCCAGTAACAGAATAAATTGTATTCCTTGGAATGGGAAGAGAAGTTTCCTTAATTAAATATTGGTCCAGCTACTTCAAAGAAATAAAAATAAAATAAAATTTCAGAGAATTAGACACACCTAAGACTGTCACAATACCCTTATGTGCAAGCACATGATCAATGGGCATCTTGACCTGACTAGGTCATTCTGAGCCTCCTTATTCTACCCATTGGCACCCACAATATAGGTGGACACCCCCTCAAAAGGGCACAACCTGAGAAACAAGAACAATACAATTGAGTGATACCCAGGGGACCTCGAATCTGGGCATCTGTCTTTTGAAATGAACATTAGAAATTTTGTGTTAAAGTGATAACAGCAGGGAAATTCCAAATCAAAGTAGTCACTGTGGCCTTAACTCACCCGATTAGGTCTACATATTACCTCATCTACTACAAAAGATCATACTTTATGTTCAGGCCAACATGACTTCCAAGCACAAGAAGTGTCTACACAATGGAGTGTCTACACAATGCCAACTCTGTCCCCACCCCCTTCTGAGAGTCCCTTAAGAAAGAGGCTCTTATCAATGCTAAGTCTATTATGATGGTACATTTTCCTCTCATTACTTCTACCTGAGGATGATTATAAGTCACCTCCATATATTTACATAGCATTTTGTCATTTTCAGAATGTGTGCTGTGGGGGTATACATACTGATTCCCAGTTAATCTGCTTATAAATGGATTGGTCCAGGTAACCCAAATCCTAAGAAGAGCCTAACTAGTTTGCTCGAAGTCACGTGGGTAGTTACTGCGAGGAGTGGGCTCCAATCTGAGTCTAGGGTCCTGATTATGGGGAAGAAAAATAATTAAATTTCAACGTGTAACCAAGTTTTTAGTTAAATCATCTATGATAATTAGTTTACTAGGTCCCTATGCTTAGGAAGGCAGGAGAACGTCCAGTAGCTTGTGCTGATAATATGTGTTTAGTTAAGACAATGAATCACAATAGGGAGAAAAATGAGAAAAATGTACCTTCAGCAGAGACCTTTCTGATTATCTTATTGGCTTATCTTAGTGCCCTTTTCAGGTTTGAGGCCAAACATATGATGCTCTTTCCCTTTTAGGTTATTTTCAAATTCATCAAGATTGAGTTCAAAACTTGGCATTCAAAAACCTGATGAATTCTTGAAGAAATAACATATTTCAATTTTGCTGGTATGGGTTAGAAACCCGATATGATTCATTTTATTAAGTAAATCTGTTGTTGAAAAACCAAAAAAAAAAAAAAAAGTCATTATTTTCAAACTGTGTGAAGCAAGGCAGAGTCATTTGTTTCTCAACAAATAGTACCAGTTACAAGAGCTGTTTTCTCTTCCTCATGTGGAGGTTTTCACATAGACTGTTAAATATAACTTACTGAGTTGATTTGGAAAATACCAAGAAAACCGTATACTGTGCAGCTCAAATGATTGGAGCTAACAAAAACAAACCAACCCTCCCTGGCCCCCAGAAATGTAAATAAAAAGTTAGATTTCCCTGTACTACATTTGATTGCATTAATTGATGTTTAAAAAAAAAATCTGTTGAAAATAAAGCCCAGCAGTAGCATTTTTCTCTCCTAAATCACAATAGCAGCACATTACAAACATTACCAAAAGGTCCCCTGGTACGATTCTGAAGTTCCACTCTGGCAGTAAATGCATATGGGCTGTGAGTTCTCCGCTTTCATCTCTACCCACCCCAAATATGTAAGAAAGCAGGTCACAAACGCAATCAAGCCTCTTTGCATGTGATTATAAATATTAATTTCCGACGAATACTCAGAGACGGGATGGTCAGCCACTAAATCCTGTTTCATTTCTAGAAAACAGACACCTTCTTGTAAAATAGGTTTTGAGCTCTGATAGTAGGCGGCTCGCTCCTACTGAGTCTGGTTTGTAATCCGGACTTGGTAGGCCTGGCATACCAGCCAATGCAGACCTCTACCAGGGGCTTCCATTGACTTCGCTGTCGCGGGTAGAAGAGGTCGTCTTTATAAAAGTCACCGCAGACATTGTCTGCAAAGCCTCTCTTCCCATGTCCCATGGTAGAGGGATTTTAGAAACTCAAGCTTTGGAATCCCTCGCTAGGGAGTGAGCTGCCCAGCCCTGCCCCTGACAAGCTGTTTAATCTCACCTACGTTGTTTCATCTTGCCTTTGCCCGTGGGTCCAAAGGGGCCACCAAGTCCCTACCCCATGAGGCTGTGGGGGGGAGGATACAACTGGGATCCTCTTTATGGAGTATCTAGCCCAACGCCTGGCCTATAGTAATTACTCTGCAAGTATCAGTTATTATTTCTGTTACTCGGCATCAAAATGGTTGCTCCATTTGTTGAAATATTTTATATCAAGTGTTTTAACTCTTTAGACTTTGTTGATTGCTTTTGTTCCCCTGTATTTCTCCTCCCCTCCTCCACAGAGGAAAAAGGGAGAGGGAAGATGAAGAAGAAGCAAGAGGGTGTGGGGCAGAGACGAGTGCCGGTTTCAGTGTGTTTAGACAGAAGAGCGAGGGGACGTCAGAACTCCGTGGAGGTTGCTTTCTCCTCTCTGGCCAGAGCAGTTCTGCGTCTTGTAGGGCTTGAGAGGTGGACAGGGGCAGAGACACTGAGAAGGCTCAGCAGAGGGCTGTTGGTGGGACTGGGAAGGTAGGCACGGCCTTCGGAACCATGAGGCTTGTCTTCCCAGCCTTCCCTGCTCCCGGACATTAGCAAGGGCTGTCAAGAGCATGGGTAGCCTTGGTCAGGTTCCTAGACATGTGGGATTCTTTGGGCAGATCCAGCAGAGAACTTTTGTTAAGTTTTTTAATGTAACCCAGACATGTTAAAATCTCAGCATATGGTAATGATAAACTTTAAAACAATACCCAGAAGATGTTAATGCTCTTAAATTCTCCACTTTTGAAAACCTCTTCCTCTTGAGGCATTGCCGTAACAATACTGGCTATTGTTTTTCTCCTTCATCCTTCTCTTTTTTTTTTTTTTTAAAGATTTTATTCATTTATTCATGAGAGACAGAGAGAGAGAGAGAGAGGCAGAGGGAGAAGCAGGCTCCCAAAGAGCAGAGAGCCCGATGCGGGACTCGATCCCAGGACCCCGGGATCATGACCTGAGCCGAAGGCAGACGCTCAACCATCTGAGCCACCCAGGCGCCCCACTCTCCTTCATCCTTCTCGTCTTCTTCTCCTCAACCCAACTGTGCATGTTATATGTGGTGGGGGTGCGGGGGGAGAGTAATGATTTATTAAATCTATCAGCATATTTGTTGGGATGACAGAAAATTAGTTCCCAAATGAGGAAGAACAGCACAGCTTATGTGGAAAAAACTGTCACACCATTTGCTGTTCCTCAGGCCTTAATCCCTAGCCAAGTCTTTTCCTCTTTCCCTCAGAATTCATTTCTCCTATAAATTCCTACCCTACTTTATAAGATTCTTAGGACATTTACCACATTCTCCCCCATAGCATAAAGACATACCTTCTTTCCCCTACCAAATAATTCCTTCTTGATTATCCTCCTTATCACTTACTAGGTTTCTTCTCAAGACAACTCTTTTCTTCTTGTTGTTAGAATGATGAATGGAAGGAAGGAGACAAGAAAGGAAGGGAGAGACGGAGGGAGGGAGGAAGGAGCCAGCTATGGGAAACCATTGTGCTGTGAGGAATTTTTGAGTCCACCTCTGGCCTGGGTAGTAGATGGCTGGCTCTTCTTTGTATCCCCAAACAATTCAGCACATAGCAAAAGAGATCTTTTCAAATTCCCACCAGTCCTCAGCCAGTGACATGCCTCTTGCCTAACTTTCCTACTTTTGATCAGCCCCAAAGTTACAAAATAAAAACAGTTGTGTGTTGAGCCCTCTCCTCTATACTTATTTCTATCTAAAACATAATAATGTTTTCCCCTTTTCTAGCGGGGTCTACTTATTGCCTGCTAGTGTTCTGGTCAACTTCATTTTCTCTTGACAAGCAGAAAAATGACGGTCAGGCGCTGCCCTCTACATTCTAAGGCTGCTACCGTTTTCCAGGTATGGACCTCTGCTGCGTCCTCCCTACACGTTTTTTTTCTTTTACATTTTTACGTTTCCAGCAGAAAGAATGGGATAAAAAGAATGATCATAACAAGTACTTTCAATGCTACTGCACTGCACACCCTGTCCCTACGAATCTGTGGGCAGTCCCAGTTTTCTTTCTTTAGGATGCTACCTCACTGTAACGTCTAGAAATGAGAATATACCAGAAGTCACTGAGTTTAAAAAAATTCTGAGGACTAGTCTGATTTTAAAAACTGAGTTAACAGCTTCTAGAGAAAACAGATTTCAAAACTTGAGGGTGAAATATCTGCATTGGGCATGGGCCCTACACTAGCCCCTCAAGACTTTCGCCCTCCTACCCAAGTGGCGTAAGATCTGACCAACTGTGCTCAGGAAAAGGGACACCCCTGGTCAGCTGGTGAACAATGAGTGGACAAGAAGCAGGTGCACAGCACCCTGGGTGCCAACGTGATGCTTTCCCTTGACTTAGGGGCTAACCTCCCCATCCATGAGCCTTTCTGACTCCCGCTTTCCCAGGCACAGGCTTGGTCTTCTCATTAGCAATGAATTCCCCACCTCTGCGAGGAGCACAGATGTCAGGCGAGCCTGACCCAATATCTGGCTGATCAGATGCTGTTTACTTTCCTAAGCCCGAGGTTTTAGTGCATCTTGAGACGAGGCAGTGGGATTCTTCTCTGGCCCTCCTAGTTGGGGGGAAGCAATGGAATGCACAAAAGGCCCACGGATGGCCAGAGCTCCCTAGCCACAAATCTGTGTTAGGCAAGGGCTGCTGCTATGGGAAGCCTTCCTGAAGGACAAAGGGTCCAGACTGCTTCTCTGCAAACAAAATCTGCAGGAGACTCTGGTACCCCGAAACAGCAAGGCCTGCGTTGACACATCCAGCCCAGGGCAAACGGCCCACTCTCCTGTCCTCTTCGGAAACGGTTCTTTGTATGGAATTAAATAAGTAAGTGCGTGCATGTCTATATGTGTGCGTACATACATACAAATAGGAAATGAATCTCTTTAGTAATTTGAAGAAACCATCTCAGCTCATACATGAGGCAGTCGTTAGGGGGCTGTGACAAAGAGGCCTTGGGTTTTCTCTTTACCTTTGATCTACATTATAAAATGTTAACGCCCACCCCAGCAGAGCCCCTTCCAGAAACACACCCTTTCTCTAAAGGTTTACCCCTGCCCGCTCCAACTTCCACTCAGGCTCCCCGTTCCTGGTTAAGTGCTAACTTTGAGCTCATGCCCAGAAGCGCTGATGTTTTTAAACAGGGCTAAGCTCAACTGCTAAATAGAATTTATTGATGATAAAGAGCACAGCAGAGATTAAATTGTGGCAGTTTAATAATAAACACACTCCTATCCTCTGCAGCTTGACATTATGCATATACTTAGCGTACGAAACTTAACTCCAAGTGTTTTGTCTATAGCAGGTAATATGGGGTGGGGGCAGTGGCCACAGAATCTATAATTCTGTGTTGATTAGGTAGGAAACAACCGCAAGCACATATTTTGATATCTCTATTAACAGCCTGTTCATGTCTAACTGCAAAACTTGGTTGTACTTCTTTCCCCATCTTTGCCCAAGACAGACCAGTAAACACAATTCCTCTCTCTATAATTAGCCTTTTCTCTGAGGGCCCTGAAGTAAGTCTGCATGCCGTAGATTTAATATCCAGCGCTATATCCATATGTGCTGCCCTTGCCTGGTCCCAGAGCATATAAACTCCCCTATTAGCAGCCTTGACTGCTTAATTATGCAGATTTTTTTTGTACCCGCCTGCCTGTAAAATTACTGTGTCTAACCTTTTTTTTTTTTTTTTCCTCTTTGCACCATGCTGGCCATTCTAATGAAATCGGCATAGGGGAAAGGGCCTGATTTGCAGTTATGGAGGCTGGATCGCCCTGGCAATCTGTCCTTAGTGGGAGTTACAAAAGGAAGTCAAATGCCTTCATCTGGTTCTACCCTATCATCCCCAAGGTGATTGAGTTCACTTCCCGATGCTTCCCAAGTTTTCCTCAGGCTGTCCAATCAGCACGTCCACCAGGGAGCCCAGTCTAGCTTGCAACAGTCTCTGTATCTAGTTACAGCCCCACCAGGGACAGTCAACCATCCACCCCCAAGCCTTCAGATGAAAACCTTTTCTAACAAGGCCGCCCAGCGCCAATGAAATAACACACATCTGCATATCCACTGGGTCCCATGTTTCTTGTGCTCATGGATTATGTATCTTGCAGCCTCTAATAAAGAAATGCAGTTCTTTGTTTAATGTTTATCTTGTGCTTGTTAAGCAAATGCTAATGTTGTATCAGAATGCTTTAGTGCTATTTGGGTTTTTGGTGATTTACTACAAGACAATCTGCTGTGAAGTAAATTTAGAGAGAGGGAGAAAAGGGGAAAAATCATTCCAGTTGAAAGGGAGAAAAAGAAAAAGCCTTGACAGAAAAATCAAGGAAAAAGGAATGAGATGGCGTAGGGAGAAAGAGGAAGTGAGAGCGTACTCAAGAGACCGAGCAAAGCCCGTGACGGGGAGACAGACAGGCGGCAGAGGGACAGACACACACAGACACATCCGTGGGCGTCTGGCAGGTGGGGGGAGAGCAGGGCCTTATAGAAATCCCCTAGCCCCGGGCTGACATACCCACTTTATCACTGGACAGTTTCAGACTCGAAGCTAGAGAATAAACCGAGTACAATTTCCAAAAGGGATGACATGATAACTTCCCCTTCGGTGATAAGGTAAACAGTGTCCTGAAGGGTAAACAAAAAATAAAAAAGCCTTTTTTTTGTTGTCTGCCTTTGTGCCCTGATGGTTAGCACTGTGCACTGTTATTCACAGACCACAGGGAAGCCCTAAATTTAATTGTTCATGCCTAGCTCTGCTAGAAATAGGCAAAAATAATCAGAACCTCCCTCCTCCCAATTTCAGGGAGAGGTGGGGGTCGGGGGAAAAGAAAAGAGGGTGGCAGCTTGAAAGCTGATGAATGAATGCCCTTTATTTATCCTTTGGCAAGATGGGATATGGATATCCACAGTGCAAACCTTTCCCGCCTGCTTTCCAATGCTTGCAATCCTGTTAGGAAAGAGGATGTCATTTTTATACTGAGAGATCACACATTTCCTCCCTCTTTGCATTTTTGATAGGAGAGATCAAAGTGCAATTCACGAAAAGTGAAACTGGGAGTCCTATATATTTTATAATTACAGTGATTATAATTTCTCGAGAAATTGTGAGGTTAATGAGGTCTTAGACATCTGTGTTTTACCATATACAAAGACTAATTGATAACAGATAATTATCTTGCAATATATACAAATATGGAATCACTGTGTTGTATACCTGAAACTAATATAATATTTATATGTCAAGTACATCTCAATGAAAAAAAAATGGGGTAATGATGGAGAGAACAGAAAGGTGGGTAAGATAAATACTTTGCTCAGGAGGTATACTTGTCACAAATCACAGGCTTTTCCTTTCTCTTCTCTCTGCATTTCACAAAATAAATCAATACATTTCCAAAAGGATGAAAGACTCTAAGTGGATAAATGAAAAGCAAACACCTACCATACAAATACACACTCTGTCAAGTGAAAATTACATCCGCGCAGAAGAATGCCATGTTAGCTTTCTTCTTGGGTAAACATCTCTATCCTTAACACACTATAGAAGCTGAGGATAAATGTAGTCTTCATGATTAATACAATTAATTTTAAGTACTCCGGTTCTTCGGAAATACCTCAGCGATGGCACAGAAGTTTCCATAAAAAGCGTTAGCTACGGCTTCAGAAAACGTATGTGCACCATACTACTCTTTTCTTTGCTGAAAACATTTTTTAAAGGCTTGTTTCATTTTTCTCCTGAACATTATTCTCTTTGATGACTTTGCTATTTTCTAATGGCGCTCTACTGATACAGAAAGGCTGAACTCAAAGCCCTTGGTAGGCCAATGGAAGAGAGTAGAACGGACAGTGAAAGTATCCATTTGCTACATGAATAACAGGGAATCTAAAGTCTGGGATTCTCAAAAGTACTGCCTCTTAAGTCACGTAGGACTCTCTGTAGAGCATGAAGCCTAATTACTACCAGTGGGCATAATTTGGGGATGTGACACTTGTGATCTGGGGTCTGACCAGAAGGAATCAACATACTTCCATGATTTCATTTCACTAAATAACATGATCACGACAGACTTCATTTAGGCTCAAAGCAAAACGTACTGCTGAAAGGTCTCTCTTCCCATTGTCTTGGCCACTTGATCCCTATTGGGGGCTATTATTAGAATTGGAATTTAATGTATCTCTTTTCCCCTTTAAATTTAACAGAGGGTCAAAAAAGACAGAAAAAGGAAATCAATGGCACATTTCATTCGTTGGTTCTTATAGCAATGGCAGGCTGTGAATCATGGGGCTTTGCTATTCATAAAATATCACAAAAGCTCTCCAAATAATAAATAAAGGCAAAATATGCATGTTTGGATCTGTCCTCTCAGTGACTTGTAGGACATCCCATTCTCTATCACTGAATTCACATTATACTCCCATGAGGTAGCTGTGCCCTGTGCATTATATTCTCCATTATATACTTAAGAAGACAGAAGTACTAAAAGACTGAAAAATGTCCCTCAGAAAGGAATGTTTAATTCCAGATTTCCTGCCTTCCCCGGGGTGTGGGGTTGGGGGAGAACTCAGGCTGCTCGAGAGCCAGGTGCCTCTATGGCGACAGCTTGCTTTGAGGGGGAACTGGACTCCAGTGGGTTTTCAAAGAGCTCCACCTCACTTCCTTTGCCACAGTAATGTCAGCAATGCTCTATCATCCTGACCTAGACACCCGAGCACTCGACGCAGTATGTTTTCAAAGATAAGCACTTAGGATTTAGGTAGTGAAAAGACCAACTTGAATACAACTATATTTTCACTCTGGAACTTTAGTGACCAGGGTGACCCAAGGGCAATGGGTGACTGGGGAGATGTGATGTTGTGGAAGTTTCCAGCAGCATGAGAATACTGCAGCTCCAGATGCTAAGACTTTTAGGCACTCCATGGAGAACAGGCTGTAGATTAGTGGCATTACCCACAAGCCATGCTAAATGATCCCGGAGTCCTCTGAAATGCTGTTGGAACAGAATCCAGGGTTAGAATAAGACAATGGGTTTTTTGGGGTGGGGGACTAGAATGACAAAATGATTTCCTTGGAGGATGACAGTTAGTCTTAGAAAATGGGTTGCATGGGGGTTTAGAGAGATTCCAGTTGAGTGAACTTCTGAGAACTACTTTAGTAAAAAAACACACACCCACAAAACCAAAAGAACTAACAAAAGACAACCCTTAAATCTCAATTTAGAATGATAGGATACATTAAAACCTACATTTTCAGGAACCACCTTACACACAGATTTTCTAAGACTTGTGGGATGGAGGTTCCACTTTGTATTAGCATAATAAGCTCTCATTAGAATGAACTTCCTGCAGATAGCAACTATAAATTCTGGGAAAAAAAAAAAGCCAACCAATTAACCTGAAGGCATTGGCATGTGAATAAAAGCAGGCAGTCTGGAGAGAGTCAACACTTGGAAGAAGGAAATAACACAAGATGAATTTTCTAGTTTTTATAGATTTTAGCTGTACATGGATGCTAAGAGTCCAATAGAAAACCATAGTTTTTTGGAGAATTTGAGGCAAGCATAGCCACTAGAAAGTAAGGGGAAAACCTTGGAAAGAGCCTGGAGGGGGTGGGGACAGCACAATTCTGTGTAAAACCCTGCTCAAATCTCTGGCTGACTTCCGAACCATACAAGTGCAGAACTGACTGCAAACAGCTCAGTTAAGGAATTTTTAAAGAAAAACAACAAAAAACTGAACTGACATTTGAGCTACAGTCCAAGAGGTAGAGTTTGCAGTTTGTGTCCAATCAAGTTACTTGCCTTGTAAAACAAAACTATCCACACTCTGAAAGAATAGAACAGAATCCAGAGTATCTACAGCGTGATACTTACTGTGTCCAAAATACAATTTTAAATTACTGGGCATACAAAAAAGAAAAATGTGACACATTTTCAGGAGAAAAGACATCAACTTAGATATTAGAATTAGCATCTGAGGATTTTAAAGCAGCCATTATACCTATGCTCAATGATAAAAAGGAAAATATACTCCTCATGAATAAAAACAAAGGAAAGCACAACAGAGGAAGAGAATCTATAAAAAGCTACCAAATAGAAATTTCAAAACTGAAAATTACAACTTATTAAGTAAAACAATCACTCTATGGACTTGAAAGCATAAGGAATATGATAATGGAAAAAGTCAATGGATATAAAAATAGATCAATAGAAATAATTCATTCTGAAGAGCAAAATGTTGAAAGGAATGAACAGGGGCAGCTGAGTGGCTCACTCAGTTAAGCATCTGCCTTTGGCTCAGGTCATGATCCCAGGGTCCTGGGATCCAGCCCTGCATCGGGCTCCCTACTCAGTGGGTAGACTGCTTCTCTCTCTGCCCCTCCCCCTGTTTGTGCTTTCTCTCCCTCTCTCTCTTTCTCTCTCTCAAATAAATAAAGTATTTAAAAAATTAAAAAGAATGAATAGATCCTCAAGAATCTGTAGGGCAATATCAACACATGGTAATTGTGGTACTAAGGAGAGGACCAAGAGAATGATAAGAAATAATAGTTTAAGGAATAATTACTGAATACTTCACAAAATTAGTAAAAGATACAACTCTACAGATTCAAGAAGCTTAGCAAACTTTAAGCAAGCCAGATATAAGAAAGCCAGATTAGCATATCCGGAAAATCAAGATAAAGGGAGAATCTTAAAAGTGGCCCACAAAACAAAATAAAACAAATAAGCCCCCCCCCAAAAACATATTATATAGGGGAAAACAATGACAAATGACCTCTAGCTTCTCACTAGAAACAACAGAGCCCAGAAGATTGTGGACCAACACCTTCCAGGTACTCGAAAGAAGAAGAAAACTCTCAACCTATAATTCCATATTTGCAAAAATACCCTTTAAGAAGAAAGGTGAAATAAAAATATTTGTACATAAAAAAACACATAAAAAATATGCTGCTAGCAGAACTGAGCTACAAGGAGTGCTTCTTCAGGCTGAAGGGAAATTATACCAGAAGAAAACTTGCACCTTCAGAAAAGAATGAAGACCCTCAGAAATAATAAGTATCTGGTTAACACACAAAAACTTTTCATTTATTTTATATATACTTGCTTACTTAAAGTAGATATTACAACATTGTCTTGTGGGGTTTATTATATATGTAGATATAATACATATGAAATCTATATCATAAATGGATTTATACTGCTACAAAGTTTCTACATTTTATGTAAAATGGTGAGATATTAACGTGAGATGGACTATGAATAGTTAAGGAGGCATACTGTAATCCCTAAAACTGCAACTAAAATAATAGAACAAAGAATTGTAGCTGAAAATCCCACAGATGTTCATCAGGGATACTGGCCTGTAGTTTTCTCTTTTTATGCTTTGACTGGTTTTGGTATCGGGGTAATGCTGGCTTCATAGAATATATTTAGAAGCTTTCCTTCCTCATTTACTTTTTGGAATAGTTTGAGGAGAATAGGTATTAACTCTTCTTTAAGTCGTTTGGTAGAATTTACCTCTGAATCTATCCTGGACTTCTGTTTGTTGGGAGTTTTTTGGATTACTGATTCAATTTCATTACTAGTAATTGGTCTGTTCACATTTTCTATTTCTTCCTGATTCAGTTTTAGAAGATTGTATGTTTCTAGGAATTTTTCCATTTCTTCTAGATTGTCCATTTTGTTGGCATGTAATTTTGTGCAGTATTCAGATAAATTATAATGGAATATAAACAAGTATTCACACAATCTAAAAGAAAGCAGGAAAGGAGGAAAAGACAGTAGTAATAATAATAATAAAAACAGAGAGAGCATGCATATACAAATAAGAAATGGTAGGCTTACATCTAACCATATTAATACTTACATTAAATTATAATGGTCTGAACATCAACTAAAGGCAAAGATTGTCAGAATGAATAAAGAGGAAGCTCCAACTTGATACTATCTACAAGAGATCCTCTTTATATATGAAGGCTGAGAGGTTAAAAGTAAGTGGATTGAATGAATACATAACACATATAGAACAAGCACAAGGATGTTAGAGTGACTGTCTATATTAAATAAGCTTTAAGATAATACTGCCAGAGTTAAAGAAGGATATTTCATAATGAAAAATGGGTCATTGATCAAGAAGATATAACAATCATAAATGTGCATGCACTTAAAAAGAGCTTCAAAATATATCAAGTAAAAGCTAACTGAATCTAAGAAAAAAATAGACAAGTTTACAATTACAGATGGATATTTAAACACCTTTCTCAGCAATTGATAGAACAGCTAAATCTCTCATCACCAGTGACATAGACCATCTGAACAACACTCTCAACCACCTTGACCTAATCTACAGCTATAGACCCTTATATTCAATGTCTGTAGAACACACCTTATTTTCAAGGGCACATGATACATTCACCAAGATTGCCCTTATGTTCACCCCTAAAACAAGTGTCAATAAATTTAATAGTATGCTACTTAATCATAATGAAATTAAAGTAAAAATTAATAACAACTGATATCTAGGAAACCTCCAAATATTTGGGAATTAAAAACACACTTCTAAATAATCCATGGCTTAAAAAAAAAATCTCAAGGGAAATTAGAGTATATTTTGAACCGAAGGTTATTGAATATTCAACACTTCAAAATTTGTGGGATGCAACTAAATCATTTCTTAGAAGGAAATTTATAGATTTAAATGCTTATGAGAGAAAGGAAAAACAGAGTCTAAAACTAATGACTTAAGTTTTACCTTAAGAAACTATGAAAAGAAAGACAAATTAAGCCTAAAATTAGCATAAGGAAGGAAATAATAAAGATAAGAACAGAAATCAAGGGCACCTGGGTGGCTCAGTCATTAAGCGTCTGCCTTAGGTTCAGGTCATGATCCCAGGGTCCTGGGATCGAGCCCCGCATCAGGCTTCCTGCTCAGCGGGAAGCCTGCTTCTCCCTCTCCCACTCCCCCTGCCTGTGTTCCCTCTCTTGCCGTGTCTCTCTCTGTCAAATAAATAAATACAATCTTTTAAAAAATTAAAAAAAAGAAAAGAAATCAAATAGAAATAGAAGCCAAATCATAGGGAAAATTAATGAAATCAAAAGTTGATTCTTTGAAGAGATCAGCAGAATTAATAAACTTATTTAGACTCACCAAAAAAAAAAAGATACAAATTACCAATATCAGGAATTAAAGAGTATCACTACTGATCCTGTGAATATTTAAAAACAAGAAGAGAATATTATGAACAACTTATGCCAAGAAATTTGACAGAAAATTAAGCAGAAAAATCTGAGCAGCCACCTTTTATTTATTAAAGAAATTGAATTCATTAAATGAAGGAGGAAGGAGGGAAGGAAGGAAGGAAGGAAACTAAACTAACTCCAGGCTGAGAGGATTTCATTGGTGAATTCTAATATGCATTTAAGGAAAAATAACACCAATCTTAAACTCTTTCAAAAAATCTTTTATGAGGTCAGAATAATTCTAATACCAACTCTGAAAAATAACTTATAAAGCTTGTTGGACTGGTCTACATCCAAAATGAAATCATCATAATCACACTAATATACTAAAAGGGATATTGAAGGAACAAAAAAATAAAGGAATGAAAACTAACCGGAATATTTCACCCTTTCTTATTCTTATCCCTGTATTTATTTAATAATAAATAGATCAACCTCTTTAGAATTGAAAACTGATCTGTGCACAAATGCCTTGGGCTCTCTTCTCATTTTTGTAGCAGTCTCTCCTCATTAGGCAGGTATGTTTACCTCCTGTGTGCGGGGAGCCACCGGGGGTGGGGTGGAGGACAATATAGCACAGCCCTGCTTTGCTCAAGGAGGCAGTAAGAAACCTGACTCTGGTCACCGGTCACTTACGCATTCAAGTCTGTAGTAAAATTTATTGGAAGTAAAATTCATATTTTGGTCAAAAACTATATATATATATGTGTGTATATAAATATATACACACACACATATAATTTCACTAAATTTGTTTTCACTTATCCCCTAAAAAAGAAAATAGAGTGAAAGGGAAGAAGGAAACTTTTAAATATTTTTAGAAGACATGAAATATCTGCAGGTGGAAGTGGGAAACAAAGAGTCTAGTAACTATTCCCCCTGTCCCCACATGGGTATGGGAGAGGCAGTGAAGGAAAAAGTAACACTGAGAATTATTAGGGGACAATATTTCGAGAAGTTCTACCAAACAAGCAGAAAAAGTATTTGCAAATAGCGCAGAACGTAGGTGTTTTAAAGAATGGAGGAGTTTATAAATGGAATGTCAGGGTGATAGAAACCCCTCTGTCCCTTCCCTGGCCATTCCAAGTGCCTGGCTTGGGCTGATGGTACAGAAATATCTTCTCATCATTGGAACTAAGATCTTGCTTTGTAACCTTGCTTTGTAGCTTCCTGCTATAACTCAGTGGTGGTCAGTGAGCATTTAAGTAGTAATTGTTCTGGTCAAGGTAGAATAACAGGAACCATATTTACCTGAAACAACTAAGACAATGGACAGATTAGATGAAACACCATTTTTAAGACATTGGACATGAGGCAGTGCAGGACAGTGACCTCTGAGGGAGAAAAACGTGTGAGGTGAGTCCCAAATTGCCCAGTCTACTGTATGAGCCGTTTTCACATGTGGGGAGGGGAAACCAGGGTGAACCTGGAGGTCTTCCTCAGCCGGCAGCCCACGGGGTCTAAGCCACAGCTCCTAAAGCTGAGTTCCAGAGAAGAGAGTACTGAGGATCTGCAGGGGGTCCTCTCTGAGTCTTATGCCGAATGTTGATCTACACATGCATGTGAAGAAGCTACCTGAAGCCAGGGAAAATCCTTCCTGAGAGAAGCAGAGAGAAAATTTCCCACAGCTCACACAAGGCTGTGTTCTTACAAGTCAGAGCAGAAAACCTCTTGCTTCAATGTCCTCATTGCATTGAGTATTCAGAAAGGTATTAGCTCGGTAGTGGGGAAAAATTTTGCCCTAAATCAATGGTTGCTCTGGTCCCACAAACATACATACCTACATACATAAATGCCTTGAAAGGATCAAATTTTACCAAGTAACTTAAATGCTTCCCAGAACAAAGTTCCAGAATATTTATATAAATACAAAAATACCTAGCACCTACCAAGGTAAAATTCACAATATCTGACATTCAGTAAAAAATTAATAAGCATACAGGAAAATGTAATCTATAAGCCAAAGACAAAAGCCAACAGACAAAGATATGTCACAGATGATAAAATTAGCAGACAAGGACATTAAAAAAGTGATAACTATATTCCATGTGTTCAGTAGGGGGAAGAAAGATTGAGCATACTTAACAGAGAGAGACATAAAATACATAGAAAACTCTTTTAGAACTTTATTTTTTTAAGGTTTTATTTATTTGAGAGAGAGAGAGAGAGAGAAGCTAGTGGAGAACTTTTTGAACTTTAAATGATAAAAAATACACTAGGTAGATTTGACAACAGACTAGACATCACAGAAGAAAAGATTAGTGAATTTAAACACACAGAGATAGAAAATATCCCAAATGAAGCACAGAGGGAAAAAAGGACTGTAAAAAAAAAAAAAAAATGAACAAAGCATCATCAAGCTATGGGAAAACTTCAAGCAGTCTAATTTTTGTATATTTGGAGTCTCTGAAGGGGGAGCATATAAAAATATTTGAAAAATAAGCAATTTTTGACTGATAGACTATTATGGACATTCAGGTTACTTGAATAAGTTATAATTCTCTATATTTAATGGTTTTAGGTATATCCTATTTTCTAATATGGTAACTAAAAATATAACTAGAAATGTCTAATATTTCAAAAGAAGCCCACATTAAAATCTGGAATCATGCATATTTTATCAATAGATGAGTGGTTTTCAGAATACATTCAAGAGGTAAAAATAAGTTCTAATATAAATTTATCTCCCACTTTTTGTGGACCTGAACATTGATGCATTACTGATGAAGAAGTTAAGACATTTCTCACACAAATAGGTTTTCTTCCTCTGATTGGGATAAAGGCAGACTGTGAAAGTGAAAAATAGAAAATAAAAAAATTGGGGTCATGGGTTGCAGAGAAGAACTGGCGAATTGTGGCAAGAGTGATATTGTCAGAGAGAATGGAAATTGACAAGTTTTAGATCACAATGGGAAAAAAGGAAGGAGGCAATAAACATCAGGAGCAATAGATCAAATCATTGTGTGGTACACCATAAACTTATAGACTGTTATATGTCAGCTACATCTCAATAAAAGGGGAAAAATCAAGAACAAGCTTGAAGATTGGGACACAAAACATGGTTCAGTCAGGAAAATGTAATTCATCTACACCCAGACATTCAGAGGTGTCTTGGTTTGCTCAAATATAAAGCACTTTATTTAGGATGAGACTCTACCTGCTTCTTCTTAACCTAGTTCTACTTCAAGCAGTCAACATTATACTGACCATTGAAAATATCAATCAGATTTTCCTCTAATTTGGAGTTAGAATGATAATTAGAAAGATGAACCATAATTATCTGCACTGTGTTTTACTTAAGACAAAAAGAAAGAAGAAACAAACACTGATTTTTGCCTCAAAAATCTGTAGACCACATTGTTGTAAAGCATAGTGTATTTTTTTCCATACGCACAATGATATCATGGGAGGGTGAAATGTCGAGCCAAGACTCAATTTAAAATAAAACACAGAAATGATAAAGAAAAAAATGTAGGGATAACGTGAAAAGCAACAATAAAAACAAAACCTCCTTGCTTAGTTTAAATACTAAAATTAATATTCTCTAAGTCAACAAACTTTAGAGCTAAGTTGCCTTCATGCAATCTCCTCATCTCCTGGGGGTAAAGAGATTGACCTGAATTACACAGGTACTTAGTTTAAGGGAAGGAACTGAGACACAAGTATCCTGAATCACAGCCCTTGAGCCCAGTCCATTGAACCCACCAGTTTGCTTAAGAGGGAAGGGAGCATGAACTAACTGTATACATTGATTTTATAAGGGACTCTAAAACACTTTGAAGTGTATAACACTCATAAAAAATACTCTTTCTAATATGAGCTTGACCTAAATTTACCTACTACGCTTTCTATAAGAAATATTAACTCCATATTTAGTTACTACTAATTTTGGGTTCTCAGAATTTAGAAGTATTTGAGGGTGCTGGTTTGGATGACCCCATCTCGCTTAAAAGACCTGCTCACGAAAGAAGTGTTGATCCCTTCTTTAACCTTTTGATACGTGATCTCCTTTATGCCTGTAAGCAATTCAGATTCACCTCATTAATTGTTATTTTCATACATTGGCATTCCAGTGTCTTTCAGAGGAACACTTGAGAGGTTGGGAGCTGGGAAATCTGTATCCTGTTCCCAACTCTGCTTGGGGCTTGGGTAAGCCATTGAAATGTTATGGAGTTTAGCTTTCTCATGAAAACAAGAAGAGAACAGAATATTATGTTTCTTGAAATCTCTCTTATTTTCAATGATAAGGATTAAGAGAGCAAGAATCTCTAGTGCCTTCTTTTATTTGTAGCTATCTTTTTTTTTTTTTTTCCCTTCCTTTCTTTCTGTACCCATCAGCAAGTAGAAGGATCTATGAAAAGACACAGGGAGAGAGGACCTGAAGGAACTGTTGTAAGTTTTTTATATCTTATTTTTTAACACCAGCTTCTGGGCAGCTTCTCCCTCTCTCCTCAGCTTACTGGCCACGTGGGCCTTGCTTCAGAAACTAGGTAACACGGTAGTAAAAGCCCTGGTCGTCAGATTTTCTGATGAGCAGGGGGACAACACGACAACGTGGAAGAACCAGCACTGCCTTTTTAAATTTGTGGTTTAAATATAAGCTAATTTCAGAGCAATCCTTTATTTTTTGCTTCTTATATTTGTCCTGCACTCTTTTCCCTTTCCCTCTCACTCAGAGTTCCTTCCCTGCTTTTGTGGTATAGATGTCTGTCATTTGCTAAGTTGCTTTGATTTTATTTTCAATCGTAATAACCAATAAATGACTTACCTATGCTGACAGCACTCACAGTAAAATTCCGATACATCTAAGGGATATCAAGTCAGCAGAAATATTTGACTCTAAACAAATTAAATACCCATGTCAAATACGCTCCTCCACAGTGTATTTTTGTTTGTTTTTCTTCTAAATGTTATTTATTTATTTATTTTTATTTGAATAAACTTGACTCCATGGGGTTAATACAGCTTCTGAAGCTCCTATATTTAAGCCATAGGTGTTAGAAGGATGTATGTGCAAATGTACCAAGTTATATAAATCCAAGCTACAATGGTCATAACAGGTAGTTCTACTTCAGGTAGTTTTATATTACTTATGGACTTTTCTATTATGGCATTATGTTAAAACATTCAATCAAAGTTTCCTGAACATCATTCATGAACATCGCATACACATAAAAATGACTTCAGTTAATTTACATTATATGCCTACTATTAGTATCCCCAAAAGTATTCATGCATCAGACAATATCTGTCTAAGATGTGAATTTACCTTCAATATAGTATTTGAGCTCATAAATTCAACAGTTTATACCTCAAAGGGAGGGGTGGAGTTTCTACTGCTTTTATTTACAATGAAAATTGAATCTTAACTAGCCACATGGGAATATGGCAGACAATAATCTATTGTTGAACATTAGTCTTAGTATTTATCTAATCTATTGATTGTATGAAATGAGGTCTCTGATTCAACTCAAGAATTTGGCATTTTACATTTTTCAGTTTGTAGAACTATTTGATTAACAAGAAATTTCAGAAGTATACTGATGTTGACCAAATATGGCCCAAAGCTAAGAGATATCAAGACATACCTTATGCTCAATTTGGGTCAACCTCTCTTCCTATAATGAAACAGTAACCAGTGAATCTTTTGGAATAGGCCGTGTGTGTGCGTGTGTGTGTGTGTGTGTGTAATAGTGTCATAAATTTTCCAGGGAAATTCCCCAGGATAGATTTAATTTTCAAAAAAAAATTTTTTTTTTTATTATGAGTAGACAGGTATGAATTAGCTGTGGTTTTGCGGTTGCTTCTAAGGAATAAACTTGCTGTTATTCAGTAGTAGCTGGCACTTTCAATTTTAATGTGGGTATCAGCCCATATTTTGCAAATGTTTGACCATTACTTGAATGCAAAATTAGGAAATGGTATATTTTATCTTACATTCTATTTCTAGTTGTAGCAAGCTTTCTGACACTAGTCCAATTTTTGTGCACTGTCTCCCCCCCCTTCAGTGGCCCTCACAAATGTAATTTTTGCCTCCATGTACTTTTTAAACTTAGGAATTTGGACCCTAGGAAGAGTCTTGAGAAACAGGAAAGATTCTTCCAGGACATCTCATAGGAATAAATAACATTGAAAACTTGAAAGTGAATTTGACTGCCCACTAATAGAGACCACATAGTAATATACCAGCAATTTTGTCAAATCCCTGAACCTGTTTCCAGGTCTCACAAGCAATCCTGGATTTCTCGGGAGCATTTTTTTTTTCCCCAATCATGTTGGCCAGGAAACATCCCTCTCTCTGTCCCTAGCTCCTAACTTTAAGGACTGCGAACTCATAAATGAAGTCAGGCTGTTGTTGATATTATGTTTACATTCTACACAGTAATGTTACAAATTTAAATGAAGCAATATCTACTCTACGTTCTAGCTCCTCAAATGAATAGTTCATTCCATACAAATAGAGAGATTATTAATAACTACATTCTGTTTTTCTATTCCCTCAGTACTTTCAATTAGTTACACAGAAATTTGCTTCCTGCTCTTTACCTGTGTACTATTTAAAAATCTTTATTCCACTGAAGAAGCAGCTCTGTTTTCTGGAAAAAGTAAAGTGATTCGTGAGTAACATTTACTTCCTGGGGACTATTAAACGGCTAAAGAGGAACCACGTACAAACACTCAAGAAACACCTATGCAAAGGGATAGCAGTCTTTAACACTTGGAGATTTTCCTACATAGGAGACAAGTCTGATGACCCCAATCTTGGAAATTAGGAGAAAATTTTAGTTCTAACACCTACAGGGATTGGCGTGTATTTGGAATGTCACATCAAATTAAAAATTAAAATTAAAATAATGTAACTGCTGCACTTGTATTTTTTGGCACCGTAGGAAAGGGCACCTCACTCTGATAGCCTTTAGCGGCATAAAATTGGATCAGCCATTTGACCTCTTTAGGATTTAGTTTATTCACATGGGCCAAGTGACTCATTAAGTCTGTTCCTGATCTAAAAACACTGGGGGTTTGTATTATTGGTAGGAAATTCTCTAATAAAGCTCAGATTGACAAATGTTGCAAAACTTACTTCAAAAACAAAGACATGCCATACCTCCAGTGAGTAAAGGGGATGGGTGGATACTGTAGGAGGAAGAACTAAGTGAAAGCCATGCTTGGGGGAAATGAGTCATCAGGTGGACATGAAAAGGAGATTTTTGTGGGGGTAGACACAACCACCTTACAATAGCAATACAAGCTGGAGTGTTGATGGCCCTGGATTCTGAGATAGCAGGTTTAGATTTTGGTCTGTAGGCAATAGAAGTGTGATAAGATATAGAGTGGGATAGGGAGAAGGAGGATTGGTGACTCTCCAGCAGGGTAATCATAACAATGGCTAAATTTTATTAAGCACTTACTGTATGCCAGACATTTTTGTACATTTTTTACATAATTAACTCATTAAAATACTGGAAGCAATAACTCTGTGAGTTAGGTACTCTATTCTTTTTGTTAAGAAAAACTGAGGGAAAGGAGATTTAAGTAACTTGCCTAACATAAACACAAAAATATTTTAGGAAAGAGGCATACTAAAGATGAGATCCAGATTGGTTTGAAGAGGAGTGGACATATATGAATTTATTTTCAGACTTTTGATTTTTGAGGGGCGCCTGGGTGGCTCAGTCAGTTAAGCATCTGCCTTCGGCTCAGGTCATGATCGAGCCCATGGTCAGGTTCCTTGATCAGCAGGGAGTCTGCTTCTCCCTTTCCCTCTGCCCCCTCCCCCGTGCTGTGCTCTCACTCAATCTCTGTCTCTCTCAAATGAATAAATAAAAAATCTTTAAGAAATGGGATTTTTGAAAAAAAAAAAAAAACCCATTTATTGTGTTAAGCAAATATGTGCAGTTTTAAAGTGTGGTGATCGTTATGATAATGATGTTTTATTTTTGGAAGAGAAAAATATATGCACAGTGTTATAGTCATGTTTATGAATTTATTAGAGTGCATGCATTTAATAAAGACAAATTTAAAACAAAACAAAAAAATCCTCACCCAATCCAAAACACACCTGATTATTTGGTTTCTGACATATCTATGTGAAACAATGACTAGGGAATTCTTCCAAACATTTAAGGAACAAATGATACCAATTCTCTACGATCTGTCTCAGAAAATAGGAGCAGGGGAAACATTTCCTAACTCATTCTATGAGGCCAGCATTACCCTAATACCAAAACCAGACAAAGATATTACAAGAAAGAAAACTACAGACAAATACATCTCATGAACAGAGATGTAAAAATCCTTAAAAGATATTAGCAAATTGAATCTAACAATGTATAAAAGGAATTACATACTGTAACCAAGTGGGATTTTTCTGAGTATGCAAATTAAGTTCAACATTAAAAAATCAATTAATGTAATCCATCACATCAACAGGCTAAAGAGTAAACGTCATATGGTCACATCAACAGATGAAGAAAAAGTATTTGACAAGATCCAATACCAATTCATGACAAAAGTTCTCACCAAACTAGGAACAGAATGGAATATCCCCAACTTCATAAATAGCATCTACAAAAACCCTACAGCTAACATTATACTAATGGTAAGAAACTAGAAGCTTTCCCTCTAAGGTCTAAAATGAAGCAAAGATATCCCTTTTTAACACTTCTTTTCAACATTATACTGAAAGTCCTGGCTAATATGCTAAGATAAGAAAAAGAAATATGAGGCATAATGACTGCAAAGGAAGAAATAAAACTGTCTTTGTATTCAGAGGACATGACTGTGTAGAAAAATCTCAAAAAATTGATCAAAAAACCCTTCTTGGACCTGATAAGTGATTGTAGCAAGTTTGTAGGCTACAGGGTTAAATCTGCAAATATACAAATTGTATATCATTACTTTCTGATGTACAAGAAATGAGCAATTAAAATTTGAAATTAAAAACATACTACTTATATTAACACTTCAAAAAAGAAATACTTAGGTATAGAACTAAGCAATTCTGATAAAAAAATTTTTTTTAAAGATCTAAATAAGTGGAAAGGTATTCCATGTTCATGGATGGGAAGACTCAATATTGTTAAGATGCCAGTTCTTCCCAACATAATCTATAGATTCAATGAAATCCCAATCCAGATTCCAGCATGTTACTTTGTGGTTATCAACAAAATAATTCTAAAGTCTACATGACAAAGTAAAAGATCTAGAATAGCCAACAAAATATTGAAGAGCAAAGTCAGGGAAATGATGTCACCCAACTTTGCCCTATATAGCTATAGTAATCAAGATAGTATTGCTGAAAAAATAGACAAATAGATCAATGAAACAAAATGGAGAGCCCAGAAATAGTTAACTGGCCTGTGACAAATGAGTAAAAGCAATCCAGTGGAGGAAGGATATTTTTTTCAACAAATGTTGCTGGAACAACTGGACATGCAAAAAAAAAAAAAAAAAAATTAATCTAGACACAAACCTTATACCTCTCATAAAAATTAACTCAAAATGGATCGCAGACTAAATCTAAAATACAAGAGTAGAGCTTCCAGAGGCAACAAAGGTGAAAATCTAGGTACTGGCATTTGGTAATGAATTTTTAGATACAAAATGAAAAGGAGGATCCATGAAATAAAAAATTGAGAAGTTGGACTTCATTTAGTTCTGTTAAGGACAATGGTAGGAGAATGAAAAGTAAGCCATGGCCTATGAGAAAATATTTGCAAATGCATGCCCGATAAAAGAACTTGTATCCAAGACATATGCAAAGAAATACTAGGATTCACCAATAAAAAAACAATCAATTTAAAAAGTGGGAAAATGATCTGGACAGACACTTCACCAAAGAAAATATATACTTGGCAAATAAGCATATAAAAAAGATGCTCAGGGCGCCTGGGTGGCTCAGTCAGTTACGTGTCTGCCTTCAGCTCAGGTCATGATCCCAGGGTACTGGGATCAAGCCCCACACCGGGCTCCCTGCTCAGCGGGGAGCCTGCTTCTCCCTCTCCCTCTGCTGCTCCCCCTGCTTGTGCTCTCTCTGTCGAACAAACAAAAAAATCTTAAAAACAAAAAGGTGCTCAACATCATTTACCATTAATGAACTGCAAATTAAAACAATGGGATACCATTAAAATACCTATTAGGATGGCTAAATTCTCAAATACTAACAAAACCAAATGCTAGCAAGGATGCAGAGCAACAGGAAATCTCATTCTTTTCTGGTAGGAATGCAGAATGGTACAGCTACTTCAGGAGACAGTTTGACAGTATTTTACAAAGCTAGACAGAGTGTTAACATATGATTCAGCAATCACTTTCCTACATATTTACCCAAATAAGATGAAAATCATATCCACGCAAAAACCTGGACACGGATGCTTATAGCAGCTTTATTCATAACTGCCAAAATTCAGAAGAAACCAAGATGTCCTTCAGTAGGTGAATGGATAAATAAACTCATACATTCATACAATGGAATATCATGCAGAAATAAAAAGAAATGAGCTAGCTATTGGGAGGGGGAGAAATAAGCTATCAAACTATCAAAAGGCATGGAGAAGGCTTCAATGCAGATTACTAAGTGAAAGAAGCCAAGCTGAAAAGGCTATATACTATATGATTCCAACTATATGACATCCTGGCAAAGGCAAAACTACGGAGACATTGAAAAGGTAAGTGTTGCCAGGGGTTTCAAGGGAGGGGGAGAGGGCTGAATAGGTGTAGCACAGGGGATTTTCAGGGCAGTGAAACTATTTAATTAACAATAATGTATTAATGTTGGTTCACGAATCTGTAATAAATGTACCCCACCAATGAAGATGCTAATCATAGGGGAATTTGGGTGTGGGGTGGGGTGGAGAGAGTAGAGGAGTATTCTCTGGTACTTTCTGTTCAATTTTTCTGTAAACTTAAAACTTCCTTAAGAAATAAAATATATCAATTTAAAAAATAAAATAAAACATGTAAATCAGACCACCCCCCCTTGTTTTTTTGGTCTGTCGCAAATCTGTGTGGAAAAACGAATAGCATCATCAGAAAAGTTTGGCAGTAGCCAGAGAGAACCAGAGGGAAGCAAGCCTAGAGCAGAGAGAAGATTCCTCCTTACTGTTCCTCGGCTTCCAATACTGCCCCCTCAATCTACATTGATGCCAGAATGACTCTGTTACTCTCCTGCTTAAACTTCCTCAAGGAAACCTGGGGGCTGTAAGATAAAACATAAACTCCTTGACATGGCACACAAGGTCTGGGAGGTTCTACTCCTCTATGTACCTAGTCATTCATCCCCTCCACCCACACCCCCCCAATGCTTACAATTCCAAGAGATTTTGCACCAACAGAAAAATTCTTTCTTTGGCCTTGCAACCTCCTGCTCATTCTTCAAATATCAGTTAGGGAGTTCTCTTCCTGATCAAGTCTTCTCTGAGCTTCCCAGTGGACCCTACTACTTAGCCCCCATAGGACAAACACTACACTGTGACATAATCGTTCATTTACATAGCTGGTGCCTCATTTGACTCAAGTTCCTTTAGGGAACCACCATGTAGTATTTCTCTTTAGATCTTTAGTATCTAGCACAGACCTTACTCTATATAGTAGGTGTTGAATAAATACTTGTTGAACAAACAGCAGGCACTGAATATTCAAGTTCTGATCCACTGCAACCTCTATGGTAATATCTTCTAGCTAGTATTTCAATAGTTTACACTTCTTTAATTAATTCTCACTTGTATATATAGTGAACTCTTGATTATCCACAAGAGGATTATCTACATTGTAGTTTAGTAGAGCAAATCTTACTTTTAACTTCTTGTTGGCATCACCAGCTGTTTACTTATGTCCTTCATTGACATTGTCACCAACTCCATTTACGTTTACTCCTGTATGCAGCTAAAAGCACAGCAGAAGTTAGGGAGAAAGGGATTTTTAAAGAAACACAATGCTTTGCCTTTCCTTACCTAAGATTCTGGGCTTAACAATGCAAGAGATCCCGGAGACAGGAAAAAGAGGAAACCAAGCAAAGCCTGATAATTCTTTATCCTAACCTACAAATCTTTGAATAGCTTTGAGGATATATTATTTAACAAATAATACTATATTTCTGTATACTATATATTTAAGGTCTGTTATCTTAGTGTTTTAGACTTCTAACTTCTCCAATTTCTTTGCATTTGCCAACCTGAAGATCGCACTACAAGGCAGGATGTTTAGGAATAAAACGAGCAGCTGCATACTCGTAAAATAATCATATATTAAAAAAACTATTTTCAATTCCAAAAGAAAAACTATCTTCAATTTCAGGTGCTAGTAAAGACAAGAAATAAACACTTTAATTTCAGGCACAGTTTTTTTTTTTTCTTGTTTTATGTTTTCAGAGTATGTTATATGACACTATTTTTTAATGTCATTTACATTAAACTCTTGAGCTTCTGACTGTGCTTTAGATTCTTCTGAAGGCCTCTGATAGTGATTCTTCTTTTAAATTTAAAAGCCTAATGAACCCAGATTTTCAAAAGTAGTTAATATTGGGTTGAGGGCCAAACAATATAATGATGCAGAGCTACTTGCATTATTCCTGGAGCTATTTGATTTTGACAAGCCCACATTTGGTAATTAACATGAGAATGCCCTCTTGGGCCATTCTCCTGTTAGCTAAAATATCTTATAAATTACTGTAATAAAAGGCGGAAAAAAGGAACACGCTGCCTGTCAATGTTTCAACTTATCTAGCAAGAGGAGGAGACAAAGCCTTGATCTGGAAACATAGAAATGCCAAATGGCAGTGTAAATCCTGCCGTCTGCCCCAACAGGAGAGAGTCGCCTGCTTGACACAGAGATCTGTGCAGAGAGCGTCGACTGAGCTCCCAAAGCCAAAGGTGTGCTGGTCCTTTGCGTAGGGAGTGTGGGTACGTTTCACAACTGTGCTTCGTCAGTGATCGCACATCATCAACCACATGGCAGGTCGGTGGACACAGCATCTATAACTGAAGCAGCAGCTTCATATATTCCCTTCTAGGGTCTCTTGGCAGAGTTTATTAAATAATACCATCTACCAATGACATAAAATACAGCCTAATGTATTACACTAATCTAGATGAATGTCTTAACATAGCCATCATATAGATTCTCTTTTTTAAAAGACTTTATGTATTTGAGAGAGAGAGAGAGTAGGTGCAGGAGGGAGGGGCAAAGGCAGAGGGAGAAGCAGACTCCCCGCTGAGCAGACAGCCTGACAAGGAGGACTCAAGGGGCCTCATCCCAGGACTCTGAGATCATGACCTGAGCCAAATGCAGATGCTTAACCGACCGGGCCAACCAGGCGCCCCCATCATATAGATTCTATGTACATTTGTGCTCTGGAGTCAAATCTCTCTCCCCACTACCTCTGTTTGCTCCCATCTGACTACAAGCTTGGAATCAGCTAAAGGAATGGGAAATAGACAAATGATCAGGTTTTACAGTTTATTTTCTTGAGGCTAAGATTTAGCAGTGACGTAATTCTTATTCTGGCAAAGAGAAATAACAATCTGACTACTTCCTTAGAACTGACTTTTAAAATTCTTTCAGTCCACACTTTTTTTTTCTGTTTCACCCACATGCACATTTATCATCCTATTACAGACACACAAGCCACCAAAAGATAATACAACACAACAAGTAATACACTCTTCATAGGCAACGGAGACTGTTGTGTGTCTATAAATATCTATATTGGTGTCCTATGAATATCTGGTAATCGGGTAGAGGCATATGCAACAAATGCATCTAAAAATAAACTTTATCTTCTCACACTAAAGTTTTACCTACTGCAACCTAACCAACTTTTATTGTCATTAGTTTCCTTTAATCTGGGACATTAACCATATTATTTTGAGTCAGCAGCAGCTGCTGATTGAACAATAGTTTTCTGTGTTCTATTACTTAGGGTTTTTTTTTTTTTTTCCCTACTTCAGTTAATGGCCTGAGGGAATCAATGAGTATAAAATGTAGACTTACTGATAAAAATTCTGGGCCTGCAATAGAACCTAGCTCAAAAATAGCTGTGTTTAATCCATAGCAGACATAATCTGCTACTACCGCTGAATTTTAACAGGAACAGATCCAAAAGCATGTCAGTGTTCCCATTTTTGTGCCACAGAGTAATGACATTTAATCAGGAATATTACTACCCTCTTTTGGTGACAGCTGAGACACGAACCCAGCCAGCTGATGCAACTCCTGTCTTCTTGTTGGCAGCCCCATAATCAGCAGCCACAAACAGCAAGCGGCCTTACCTTGTGTGTATCACCAGAGGAAACTTTACCGAGCAAGGCTCTCGCAGATAGACCGCAAACGGAGTCCATCATGTTTCCTAAAGACTTCTGGAACCATACTAATTTCCACCTGTCCTTGTGGCCATAAGAAGCTTAAGGAAGAAACTGTTCTAGATCTTTTAATGCAATGGCACGGCAGTCGCCAGGTGTGAGGCAACATGAGGTTTGCAGAACATAACCGCCATAGCTCCTGCTCAGTCAGATCGATGGTCTATAATTACCTGGGAATTACTTGGACACAAATCAATGGTGTATTACGTCCCACTCATAATGAGTGGGATAACTTTTGCCTGGTCTGTGAACGTCATGATAAAGACAATATCCCCATATGCTTCCTCCGCCTGCCGGAAACTGCAATGGATTCAGCCCAGAAAGGCTGGGGATATGGGAAGAGGACTTCAGACGGGGAGGGAGTGGGGCTTCGTGCATTCCAACTCTGCAAACAGCCTTCAGCGCAGTGGTTGTAGGTTTTCACTCAACCAGATCTGCACTAAGATTGACACCTCAGAGATAAAAGGCTCTGCATTCCATTAGATGTCATCAGCTCGGCCAGCCTCCTCCCCCGGCCACACCCCAAGGGATCAAGCCACATTTTGATGACATCCATCAAGCTCAGGACTCCAGCTCAACAGTTTGCAGCAATTTCTCCATCTTACAGCTATCACCGAAGGGGGGGGCGGTGGGGAGTCCAGGCCAGTGGCGGGGAGGGGTTGCTGGGTGCCATTTGATCAAACACCGAACGTGCAGCCCCATAACTAAGCTGCCACAAACACACCACTCTATCCTGTAATACTTCTTAAAAGTAAAGGAACAGAGCTGGAGTCCTGCTGGATTTCCCTTAGCAACCTGACAGGAGCCCACAAGGTCAGCTAGCAGGAAGCGTAGAAAATTATACAGTGGGGAATTATCAGCTAAATTATTTCACTATACTCAGGATTTTTACTGTTCTTCCCAAGACAGTGGCCTCTTGATACTCGGATTAGAAACGTGAATAAAAGGACAGGAATGACAAAAGGAGGGAGAGGGGAAAGGGAAACATTTTAAATGGCTATTTATCTTATTTTACTATATATATATATATATATAGTATATATGTATGTATGTATGTATGTATGTATGTATGTATGTATTTGGCTTTGTTTTTTGTTTTAATGCTACTCCTTGAGACTACTGCCCAGGGATTCAATCTGCCTGTTTTCTTTCTCTGGCTCTGATGCTCCTTCTCCTTTTTGTTTGGGGTGGAAGGACAATGGGGGGCGGTCCGGAGACTGCCTCCCCATCAGGTCTGCTGCACAAGCCACAGCAGGGGGAGCAAGAATGATTTATCAATTAACAGGTAATGAAAAAAATTCTCTGCAATTAAAGATATGATTCTGCTCAAACAGGAAGCAGCACCATACAACTGTGTGCCCCTCTGAGGAATACTCCACTCCTGTCACTAATGTGGAACACAGCTAATTTTAACAGAGTGTGTGTGGGCCCCTTGGGGGACTCCATGTTGATGAAGGAATATACAGTAGGGAACCCCCAGAGGACCCAGCCGATTGGAGAGCCCCAGGAAAGGTGTAGGGAAATTACATTTCCTGTTTCTTAGGAGAGTTATTAAAGGGGAAGGCAGCTTTAATCACTGAAAGACCAGTTGCTGTATTATTTTTGATTTATATACCAAAACAATGCCCTTCATGCCTTAGTTGCTTTTTAATATATATGTCAGCTTAGTCAATATTATATTTCAGTGCCACATATAAACGGCTGTAGAATCTTGTTAAAAATGTGAAGGGTTTTGAAAGATTATACGAGATAAAATATGTTACTGCAACTCAACAAAAATCAGAGAAAATTAAAGTAGACGGATATCTTTTTTCTTTCACGTAAATCAACATTATTTATTTATTTTTTTAAAGAAATGAGCTTTGAATTTCCTAATGACAGAAAAAAAAAATGTTGTAGCATCCCGGGTATTTTCTCTTTCTGGATATACAGTTTCCTTAGAAAGAAAATTTTCATTTCTGTGCAATAAATGCAGACAGGACAGAGTGCTTTGTTAAAATTATGTTTATGTCCATTTGTTTAAAATACTTCCCTACGGTCAATATTTTACATCAGTAATTTAATAAACTTTGGAGATGGAGGCACCTTCAGATCACCTAGTTCCAGCCTTTTATTTTTCAGGTAAGAAAATAGAGTCAGGGAGGCTAAGTATGAAAAACAACACATCAAGAACAGCACAACAATAAATCTCACGTTGGTTAGGTAATTACTCTGTCAGGTACTGCTCTGAGCTCTTTGCACACGTTATTTTATTTAATTTTCATTAAGGCTCTATGAGGTATTGTCAATTATCGCTATCACTTTTTCATCTAAGGAGAAGCTCAGGCTTAGAGAGGTGAGCGGCTCACTCAAGGCCACATACCTGAGAAGGTCAGAGACGGGATGGAGAGCCCAGCAGCGCTCACAGACACAGTATGCCTTCACCACGAGGTAGGTAGGCTCTCTTCTGTCATACACCAATTACGGAGGCATAGGCGCTAGGCCCCAGATCCCTTGATTTCAAGTCTAACAGTAAAAGAGGAAACTATTTCTCTAAATCTCTAAGATTATGCTGAAATGCTCTCCACATTAAGACATTACCTCGAGAGGCTGAATAATCAAGTAGAAAGTTCCCATACCAATTCTGTGAGGTCAAATAGGACACCACACGTGTGGGCCAGCAAGGACACTGAACGTGGTTGTAGGGCTGGGGGGAAATACACATGACCTTGGAGAAAACTAAGCCAGAAGGCCCGGTTCCTGGCTGTGACCACTGACCTCCCCAAATCCCCTCCTTGGTCTCCACCTAACCTTCAGGTTGAGTCTCCCCACGCCACCGTCCAAACCTGATTACATTTACAAAGACAAGTGTTCCATTTCTGTTGCCTTTTAAATTTAATTGAAAGTCCGTGTCTTCCTAAAACAGCCAAAATCTATAACTGTTCTCGCAAACATCCTCGCTGCAACCTCCGTTGCTTGCCAAAGCAGTGTTAGAGAACAACCACGCTGTGTGGCATGAGTGCAAATAGCTTTCCTTTCAAAACACAAACCAAAAAAACCCCAAAAAACAAAAAACATCTAGCAGCTCTAAGTGATGGAGAAGGATCCTTCAAACCCTGCCCCACAGTACTACCTCGGGCAAAGGTTTCCTCTCCTGTTAGATTTGGAACATTTGGAAATTAGGCTGCCCCTGCAAGCTTTGTTCTTGTTTCTTTGGAGGATTCCTCTGACAGTTCCTAACTGCATTATCGGGATTTGTCTCGCTGGTAATGGCCAATTCATTTATATTACCACATTTAGACCTTACACTAAGCAGACAATCACAGGTATGAAGAGTGGTCCCACGGATTTCACTGGAACTGACTGTTCTGACTAGCTCAGAGAAAAATACAGCAGGGAATCGAGTCCATCCTCCTCATTCTTCACACCACCCCCTCCCCTTATAGACACAGGTAGACAGACCAACAGACAGTGCACATGCATGTGCACACCCACACACCCCATAAGTCCCTGCAGTAAGCCTAACTTCATTGGGAAAGAACTGGAACGGACATTGAGCCCAACTCCTTCATGTAACAGGTGAGGAACTGACTCCCAGAAAGGACTTGCCACATGATGGTTATAAGAGGCGAAGTCGGGGCTTGAGCCTAAGGGCGCCTGACCCCACACCCACTGTTCTGAAAGCATGAAATACTCCTCCAGGAAGAAAGACTTGTCCTTTCTATAAGCCCCTGATGAATGACTCATAAGTGATCAATTTCTCAGGCCTTTCTTCTGAAGGACTCCTACACAGACATCCTTATCCACGGATGTAGGGCCCCCACTAGTAGAATCAGACAGAAACACAGCCAAGGACTTCCTGGAGACTGAGGTACCAGCCACCTGGCCCCTCCCACATGCTTCTCACACGTGTCCAGCTACAGGGATGACACCTCTTGGGGGTTCATCCCCTCTTCTCTGAAAACAACTGAGCGTATTAAAGACATCTACTCTCTCAGCCTTGAAAAACATAGGGGGTCAGAGACCTCGACACTTTTGAAAGAATTTGTGAAGGAAAATAAACATTGGAAAGTTATTTAGAGGTTCAAAATCTGAAAAAAAAATAAAGATAACCCTGAGTCATATTCTAATTTTTATAGGTACAATTTGTACCTATCTTTCAGTAGATGAGAGAGGTGGCACAGGAGAAACGGATCATTAAACAGTAGTGTGAAACCAGGGAAATTAACCAGCTGCTGTGAAAGCCACCTCTCTTATTCTCTGAGAAAGAGTCAAGGGTGGGGGTGGGGAGGGGAGAGCTCAGGAAAACCAGGAATAAAGGGGCTGATTGTACCAATACAGCGTTAGCTTCGAAGTCCACGGACTATCTCTCAGCTAACGAACAGAAATTCTTTGATTGAAAAATAATAGTTGCATGTGAGAGATCTTTTGTACTTTTGAAATTATAGTCCTTTTGTCCTGGAAGGGCCTTAAGGGCACCTAGTGCCCTTGTTCATCGTAACAAGAAACCAAGGAACTGAGGTGGACAGAAGAGAACTACCTGGACCTCAGACCCACATAGCAAGTTGGTGGCGAGAGCCTGGCCTCCTGGCTCCCTTCTTGTGCTCTAGCCCCTAATGCACACTGCTTGGCTATCCAACAGGCCAAAAGGCACTAGAGGGCCTGTGTATGTCAGGGGAAGGAGTCCAGTGCACGAGGTGGTTGGGTTTGCGCTGTGTAGATATTTTTATGAACACACAGGGGGCAACCTCTCTTCGCTGTCGGGGGAATCAATGTGCCTAGGTTGTTGAGCAGGTATTCCATGGGCCTTCGACGAGCCAGAAATACAGAAAGACCCTCGATCCTTAAGAGCAAAGGAACCTGGCAGAAGGCCATGCACAAAGTCAACGCAGGAGGGCTGTCTCATGAATACACTGTTCGTTACAGTCCAGAACATCTGGGGAAGGCCTGACGAAAACGCAAGAGGGGCTGCCATCTTCTGAGTGCCTTTGCTAGAGGCATTACTCCATCTGGTCTTCACACACCCATTTCTTGGATGAGGCCATTGAGGCCAGATGTGTTAAGTGACGTGCCTACTGCACAGAGAGTGGACGCTCTGACCCGGGGCCACTCAAGTGCAAGACCTTTCTTCGCAACCACGTTCCTTCTCTTTCTATCCGCCAGTGCTCTGTGGAAGTTAACACAGCGACTGGGTCTTGGGGTGAAGTAAGACTATGGTATCAGCTCCTAATTTACATCTTATTTGCTTTATCAAATCATAAATTCCAAATTTCTGTCTGTTCCTGAATGAAATGAAAAGGCATTATCTTCTCAGCTTCCCTTTCCAATCCCACCCCGATACTCAGAAGAACAAAAAGGACAGGAGCCAACATGAAGGAAAGGAACATCTCTCGCAGAAGCTACTGTGCCAAAGAAAGAGATAAAGCAGGAACAAAGTAACAAATTATATTGTCAGAGAAAATGTGAACTTTTTGATTGGGGATGACATTTATTTTAAGTGTGCAGTGACGGCAGGGAATCTGTCAGGGTAAGACATGGCAGAGGTTTCAGCGTTTGCTAAGAGTGTCGTGGGAATTTAGCTAAAACTGTTAAAACTGACACCATTGGCTTTTGTTAACACATTAAGCATGGGAAAAGTGCCAGTCAGCATATCCTCCATAGCATCAGTTCAGTTAAATCATCTGGAAGATGCATAAAATGGGAGGGGGATAATAATGGCTACATTTCCAACACATGTGGAGACAGAGGGGAGAAGGCCAGTGCCATTTTGATAAGAAAGATAAATGATGCCTTTAAGATATAGCTCCCAACAAGGGAAATGAGGTGGGGAGGGCATTTTTATCTGCCTTGCTATATTCTGAAAGATCTTTTAGGGTGGGAAACTAAGTTCACATCCTCTTGCTTGATGCCAAGATTTGAGGAAGACAGCCATTGATACACGCGGGTTTGGCTGAAGTAAAACTGGAAGACCTGTCTCAAACGTTCTGCTTTAAGTAGACTGACTCAATTATTACTTCAGAGTTAGGTGAAGTGAGAAAAAGCAGAAATTCAGATGTTTACCCAGCGAGATGAACTAAATCAAACGCAAAGGCGCTCTTGTTTCTTTACAAAATCTTCAAACGAATCCAAGAAGCTGAACCTTGTCTTGACCTGATTCCTCTCAAGAAGTAGATCAAAAGAAAAGAAAATTGAGAGCTTGACAATGACATGTGCTTCCAGCAATTAAATGGGAATGAGTTCTTGGTGACCAGAACAACACTGTATTGAAATGGCAGCCTACGCTTCTTTGGACAAACTTTTTTTTTTTTTTTTTTTTGGCAAACGTTTTGATTGGAGGTGAAGGATTTCATCCTCAGGACCCTCTGACTAGTAAATGAAAAATTACATGTTTGTGTCATAGGAAGATTTATGTTTACGTTTGAAGAGCACAAAGACATTGCAGTGTTGCCAAAGAATGCTGGAAAATGCAATGTTTTTTAATATAACACTATCCTTGTGCTTTGCAAGACCCTAGGAAATGAATATTCTTTGGAAGTTAGGAAGTCCCCTGGTGGTCATTTTTCCCTAGGGCACAGAAAACTGAAATTCTGTCTTCAGGTCTCTCCACTAGCTCCAAAACTGAAGAAAAGCCTTCAACGTGGCAAGTCTCTACCAAGCAAATAGTCACTGCCCTTTGGCAGAGATTGGACCCTGTATGTACCTCTCTCTACGTCAGGATTTACACTCTGCAGAGGCTCCCTTTGCTGGTCATCTGACCTGGGATTTGCTGGTCAGCTTCCAGGAGAGTGTTTATTGTCCATAGGTTAGGGTGCGTTTAATTTAAAGCCTTTCTTGCCTCCCTGGTTATCTGTAAATGATTACTCCATGCTCAGATTTTCCAGTAATAGACTCTAATGAATATCAATAAAATAAGCCCCAGTTTTCCAATTATAGCGCCATGACCCTCTCTAAAACAACAACACCACTGACTGTAGGTGACCAGTGTAACTTTCCAACATTCTGTGTGCTAGGATGTTTTTGCTCATTTGTACCTGTCTGGTTTAGCTGATAAAACACAGACACAGAATTAAGGGCAAAAACAGACATTTGTTGCCAAGAACTGTCTTTCTCCTAGGCAAACATTATCTTGTATTGCTTAAAACACTAAATGTTTTTCCTAAAGGGCTACTTCCATCATTCTCCCCCATCACACCAAAAAGAGAACATATGGAAGAATGAGCTTGCTTGGACCAAAAGGATCCTTTTCTTTTTCTGTTTCTTTTTTTTTTTTTTTAATTTCTTTGGCTGCAGGAGCAAAGCAGTCACACAGGCACAGCACCTCATCAAATAAACCAGACTGACACCATTTGGACTTTACCAACCTAATTTCCTAGATCTTTCAAGTCCTCACATTCGATCCCTGGCTATTACCAAACACAGGCAACTCACCAGGCACAGCACCTGGGTCATTCAGGCACACTGTTACTGATTTTTTAAATGAAAAAATTTTTTTTTAAAAAAGATCAAGCAGTTGCCATAAATGTTGTCCAAGTTCAGAACACCCTTCTCATTCCCAAGTAAAACGGATTGAAATAAGGTCATTGAAACTGGCCTCATTATTGGCAGCCTTCGATGGAATAAAAGCTAACTAACTCATGACCTAATTTTTAACTTTTCTTTCCTCACTGCCCATCTCAAGAGTTCCTGGGACTTCTCTTTTGCAGACCAGGAGAGCAGTACTTTTGTGAAAAAGATGTGGCTTCCAAGCTTTAGAATGGCTAGGCAATGGAACCTTGAGACACCAAGTCCCGGAAGGGGAGGAAAGAAATAGAGGTAATTGACTACAAAACTGCCATCTATGTCAGCCAGTGCATGGACACTTGCATTGTTTTCAAGATTTCCACTGATACTTTACAGGAGCTTTTCTTTTACAAGTTATTTTTTAGCATCTAACAAAAATACCGGAAGCATCCATTAACACTACTTTGCAATAGTTTCTATTAGTGCCAGAAATAAAATTCAGGAGACAGTTATTTAAGAGAGTCCTATTTCACATGTGTCCTTTAGTTTGTTTTTTAAAAGCAATTCTAATTAACTATTCTAATAGGTTATGGTAATTCAGTTCCAAAGTTATTAATCTGCCTACAAACAAAATCACACCTGCTAGAGATGTTCACATTGTTATCAATAGATATGCAAATATCCTTGGTATTGACCTTCCCCTGACACTAACATAACGGGAGAACTTAATTAGCATCTGATGCCTCACAAAACTTTGAAATACATCTAGTGTCAACACGTACTCTGAATTATATTTTCTACACTTACAGTCCTCTTCTTCAGCATTTCCAACATAGCACTGAAGAGACGATATTCCCCAAAGCTAATTTTCTAGCAAATATCATGGTCATGCTTTGTGACATCATAGAAACTTCCCTAATAACTGTGAAATCCTAAATAGAAATTTATTACCATGTCAAGTTGATATTAAGAGATGAGCTTGGTCATAACTACCAAGAAGCAAGAGTCCCGTTATTCAGAAAGAGGTTAACCTTCGGGAATAAAAGATCAAAGATGAAGAAAATACCAAGCATGACTATAAGGTGATGAGATGTATTTTCTTGTGTATTTTGTAAACTGGCTCCAACAATTAAAACCAGAGCTTTAAAGGTGTTCTGAGCAAGAATGGTGTTGTTTAGAATAAACTGATAGCCGTCGGTGGTGATTATTTAAAGAGTAACCTTCATATCATATATAAGTACCATCATTTTAAGATTAAAAGTGACGTGAAATATATAGTATTTGAAAATTTCCTCGTAAAGTTTTCTTAAGATACTTTCTGTCAAATATGCTAAATAATAAGAAAGCCAAAATTTCTCTCATGTTACACATTTCTATTATTTAAAAACTTAAAAGAAAAAGAAGAAACATTTTTTCCCCTAATGGGAAGGACCAATAGATATTGAAAGTTGCCAATATCACCTGTAATAAATTCAACCATCAAATTTCACATGACTCTAAGGCACAGAAATATTTTAGAAGGCAACTGTTCAATTTGTCCTTTTACTAAGTGATGCAATCAGTTATACCAATAAGATGGTAAATATTTTCACTAGTACACGAAACAACCTTTTGGTTGGTTTATAATTACAAGAATGATGCTAACCGAATCCCTTGCTTTGTTTCAATATCCCTTGTTAGTACCATAGACCTCTCAGCCTCTCTTGTTTTTCTCAAAAGCAATTTAGAAAATGCTTGTATTTTAGACAAAAGGAGAACATTTGGTGAAAGAAAATTCATCATTAGGTATCTAGAGGTTTGTTAATAGAAAAGGCAACTCCCACAGTGTATCCTAGTGCTCAAGCCAGACACACATGCTCAGGACCAGCAAGCTGCCTTCACAGTGGGCCAAAAGTCATTATCATAATTTTATATTACATAGACTACATTGAAAATTTAATATATCCCAGCAAAAAGAGACAAAAGACATTTTGCATAATGCTTCTGTGAGCGCACTCTCTCTTGCTACTCTTTTAGCCACCCCATGCAGATAATCACACCAGGAAAAAGAAGTTCATTACCTAAGCCAAATCAAAATTAGGCTTTTCTTTTTGATAGGGAACTTCATTAGTAAGCCCTGTCTTATACAGCTGGGAGATTTGATGAATCTATCTTAGAGTAATAATTCAGTACAATCAGCTACAATTTTACTTTAATTTTTACATCTTTATTAAGAAAAGTAGAAATATATAAACTGGGTACACATAGGTGGATCTTTCAAGATGTTAAATCGAGATGCTAACTAAAATCACTTTGGGATATTTAAAACATTCTGGAGTGACAGAAGTAACCCAGGTGAGAAATGCAACTTTGCCACCTAGCTACCCATGATTAAGGGTTTCAGTGGGGAGAAAGAAAAAAAAAAAAAATCAAAGAAGCCAAAGCTGAAACTTTAAGGTGAGAAAAGCGGGTGTTTACTGAAACTTCAAATGAAAACATCTTCGAATTTTAAGGTTAGCCTTTGATTAATAAGAAATCACTGGGGGAAAGAGTCATTCTAGAATTCTTCCTAAGAGAAAGGCTAAAGATCTATTTGTCCCTACATGCTGTCCAAGAAAATATCCACGACAGTGCTGAGTCTCCGTTTATATCATACGAAACTCAGTTATCCCACAGACACGGAACAAAGAGCTGCATTCGCCCCTTTGTGTGACCCACGTATGTAAGTAAGTGCACCAGCATGCAGGAGCTCCGCTGGCTGCCGACCATTGTCAATGGAACTCCTCCAAGACTGCACCCTTTCATGCTGCAAAAAACCTATCTCCGCAGCCCTGCTTGAGGACATGGTTTCCACACTGTGCTCCTAGCTCACCTGGACTTCTGTAACCAGAACTCAAGCCTCGATATGCAGGGTTTCTTTGACCATTGTCCATTCTGCTTTTTCCTAAACCATTCAAGCCAGCTAGCCTTCCAGAGAAATAGCAGTCTTACTTTGCCACGTCTCCTCCTTCTTAAAGATATCCATGAATTTCCCAATACTTACATTAGTATCATAGAAAGAAGGAGAGTCCTGAATTCCTGAAGGTTAAGACTTTTTAAAACAGAGATGATAACATAACTTCCTAGGACCTCCTTGGCGTGGGATCAACCTACAGTTTTTGTTAATCTTCAATAGTGGGCAAAGTCTGTGGCAAAACATCAAGAACAACAACACAAACAACAAGCAAATTCGAATGGGAAGAGAGCTCGAGAGACAAATTTCCATTTGACTTAAGCTTCACTCAGTCACTGGGCATAAATGGCCCAAATGACAACTCCTGACTTCCCATACTATAATGCTCAGAGCATTCAGAAACATGAACAGCATTATGAATTCTGCCTTCCCCATAGGTTTGATTTGACTTTTACAAATTAATAACATGTTCTATTTTATTTCTTTCTAATGTTTAATCTTCTTCTGAAAATGCTATATAGTTCCTGGTAGTTTGGTGTCATGGGAAGAGGTAGAAAGTAACAATAAAGCTATTTCAGACATTTTAAGCCAGGCAACATGGGAAACCTTTAGAAAGAGAGATGATTACCATAGTTAGCATTTATGGAGTCTCAACTGTATCAGGCATGGTACTAAATGTTTTTTTCTTCTTTCCTTAAAACAACCCTATTACGTTATGAAGTTATTCCCATTTTATGGGTTAAAGGTTGGGTTACTTGCCCCAGGTCACACAGTTAGCAAGTGGAAAGGCTTGCCTTTATACCCATTACTCTGATTCTAGTGAACATTTTCCTAATCACCGTGTTCTCCAACCCTCCCAAGCATGTTATGAATAAGCAATTCCAGGAAATCAAAAAAGTTGCTGAAATTTCATAATTGTCACATAGGACATTTATGAAGATGCACTGCCAGGTGTTCTTGGGGCCAGGAGATATAAAAAGCATTTAGATATAAAGAAAATGAGCAGGGAGCCCTATAGAAAAATGGGAAGGATAAAGAAAGAGGTATGTATGAAATATAAGCATATTTGATTCCATAAATTTGTTTTGAAAACAAAACGAAACAAAACAACTACCAGTCACTCCACCATCTGCTTTTACAAAGCACGCCTTTATTAAAAAACAACCTTTCGCTTTTCTAGTCCTTGTTGACTTGGCCCGGTTAACCATAACTGATAGTTCTGTAAAGTCTCACGAAAGTCACCTTGTGGCACTTTGCAGTCCTCCTCCCTATACCAAAAAAGTTGGATAGATCAAGGCCCAGCTCTAGTCTTCTGTCCTCCTTGCTGACTCAGTGGTATGATACTCTACTGGTCCTTAGTGTCTCTACAATTTGTCTTTCTCATATGACTTTTTATCCTTGTTACATTACATTAGGATCATCTTTTTCTGTGTATGTCTTACACCCTGCTCACAACCAGATTTTATACTCCTGGATGGCAGCAGACATATCTTACGTGTTTGTGAGTAAAAACAAAACAAAACAGGATGCTCAAAAAAAAAAAGTGTGACAAAGACAACGAGTTTGACATTACATAGGCATCGTATACAGGACACATACCATAACTCTTGCTCTGTTTTGTTTCCTTTCTTCTGAATCTTGAGAGAATACAGAGCACAGCAAAAATTCTAAAATTTGAATTTATAATGGCACCAATACATATCGGTGCAGTTAACAAAACAACTGCAAAGACAATGATCAAAACCCCAACAAACACCAATAAGAGCAAACACAAAAATAATATCAACAATTAACAAAACGAGGGAAAACAAGGGTCTCGAAATTCATCTTTTCTATGAAAGTGTAATAATATTGTCTAAAGGAGCATTTTTTATATATTGTATAAGACATTTGTAGGTTATATGAGCCCTTGATATTTGGCAATAAAATCAATCAATCATCATCCTGAGAGGGACCAAATATGTATGTAGATATACTTAAGTTCCCCTCACATTCAACTGCAACTTAGTCCAAGTTCAGAAAATCCAGTTCAGCTATTTTCTCTTTCAACAGATTTCCACATGTTATTAGAAGTACACAGTTAACCAGGTTTCATGCAGTAGACAAAATGGCATTGTGGGATTACATTAGTTCGGCAGCTGCTTTATGACTATAGCTTCCAGACCAATTTATTTAATATTGATCTTTAAACAAACATCAGTACAAATAAATTTGAGCACTCCAGTCCCGAGATTTTATATCTATAAAAGAGGCCTATATTCAGAGAAGCAGGGCTGCTTGTATTTCTGCCTTTGATTCTGTTTTCTTTGATCCTACCAGGTATCAAATACATCAATGCCAAATTAAAACAAATCCATCTTCAGATAACACTCTGTTTATAATCTTTCGTGCAGAAAGAATTTTTCTATCAATAACTTCCAGCAAGCGTTTTAACTGATCTTTTTATAGCTTTATTCTCTCTGACGACTACAAAAGGCAGCAGTGCCCTGTCCTGACTTGAGCGGCATACCCGGCTCTACCTGGAATATCTGCCAGGAAGGGCTGAGTTCCATTTCCCCATCCCCACCTCCGTGCATGCAGCTTGCGGTCTTTAACGATTCTAACCCGGCGGCAGGGACGCACCAAGATCCAGCTACCCCCTGCTGAGAAAATTGCTGCACAAAGCTAGGGGTTCAGGAGGCCAATCGCAAGACTTTTACGGGACTACAGTTGACCATTTGGAGGAGGGGACAGCTGGGTGCTAAATATAAATGGGACAAAAGACTTAGATAGGGAAATAGATAATGAATCCTGGGATTAAACACTCGATTCAATTAGGCCGGCATATATGAACGTGAGGCATAAATGGACCCAACATAATTATTTGCACAGGACTTATTTATGCCCTTCTTAGTTATCCTGATTGAGTACAGATATGAGGCTCACCAGGAAATGGATATTCCCGTGGTCTGGAACTGGGATAAAGTTCAAAGTTTTTGGTCACAATTCATTCATGTCTGCCATCTGCTTTATGTTCATTGAGGTCTACTGATTATATTGATCTCTCGAAGAAATAAAGTTTCTTCCCTGTTCTTTTCTTTTCCCTGCCTCGTTCTTCTTCCCCTCCACCCCTTCCTTCCTTCTTTTCTTCTAAATATAAATATTCTGGAAACAGGGTAAGTTGATATAAAAGTCTTTATGGGAAATTAAAAATCCTGTCAGCAAAATATTCAACCCTTTTCCAGACACCTTGAACCTGTACTATCAAAGGAAGATATATCTGCTCTAAAATTGTAAGATAATTGTTTTCTGTGAGTTATGAATTTCAGGCAGTGAAGGATTGTTTTAAAGAACATTTGAATTAAAAAAAAAATCTTTTTACTTTGTCATAAATTAGGGCTCAAGGAGAGAATGAGAGGACATGTTATTTGAATGTTTAACATCAGAAATGCATAAAAGATACAATTGTTTAAGACTACTATTCCTCAGTCGATCTAATGGCTTGATGCTATAAATAAAGCAAATCTATTATTTATATAAGTACCAGCTTCCACTATGCCCCCTTCCAG
This sequence comes from Mirounga angustirostris, assembly GCF_029215605.1. Classification (NCBI taxonomy): domain Eukaryota; kingdom Metazoa; phylum Chordata; class Mammalia; order Carnivora; family Phocidae; genus Mirounga; species Mirounga angustirostris. The sequence goes on along the minus strand of NW_026991722.1, from coordinate 45,705,233 downwards.
TGCACTGACATAAATGAACTTTGAGCTTTAAACAAATGTACAGAGTAGGAACCACATCTATTTTATCTTCCCAATTTGAAAGGACTCTTCCTTCTTCACCAAACTCTTAAAACTATTCATATTCTACAGACAGGTGAGAAGCACCCAGGTGGCCAAATTGGTCTATTCTCTTGCCCCCTGGGGAACAGGGTGAAGTTTAAGGCACAGACACTCGTCCACATTGCTGCTGAACCTTAGAGAGCGAAGGCAGATCCTCCGTATAACTGAAAGGCGAGCAGAAGTTATCGCCATGGAATCTCTAAGATGCTATGGTTGGGCCAGCCAAAATGGAAGGTCTTTCAACCTGGGTGTGTTGTGGGGGGAATACGGAATGATTTTTTTTCCCCTCACAGAATTGCTGAGAGGATTAATTGGTAAAACATATGTAAATTGGCTTTGATAACCAGGTATCAAGCCAACATAAGGTTCATATTCTTTTATAACTCACAATTATCATGATAAGGTATCTAGGGAGGCAATACTTTTATTCAAGGAAGTCCACATTTTATAGTTAATAGAGGCTTTGTGTACTGGCTGATGTTTAAGCCAGAGTAAAGGCTGAGATAGATAGAAGAGCTGGTCTTCCCTTTTTATGCATGCGCCACCCTGGAGTTCCATCTACACATCACTAACTGAATTCTCATAAGGCATCATTCCCACTGAAAACTCGATGTTTTTGTATGTCATCCCCATTGCACCATTTACTTGGCTGATTCTCAAGGAGCTGGGGGCAGGCAGGTGAAGGGAAGATCTGTCCCAGTCGCGGGTGCTCACACCCACAATGAGAACCTGTAGTGAAAGATGAGCCAATGGTACCCATGAGACAGGTCAGTCATGATAACCAATGGTGTAAGTCGCAGACAACAGCTATGTTCTGGGCAGAGAAAATGCTGAGAACCATTCCTCTGCAGACACCTCCATTAAAACCTTTACAATAGTGAGCCTATAATTTTTTGCCTTTTTACCTATGGACTATAAGCAATCTGAGATATACTCAGCACATCTGTGTACCCCCAATAGGTGACAGAGTCCCCGGCATAGACCGGAGGATGAATGAATGAGCACAGGCTAGAGGAACAACTTCAGAGGAGAGGTAATGATGGTTTTGGAACTACAATATATGAGCAGAGTTTGAAGGAACTAGTGGATGTTGCTCTTAGAGAAGAATCAAGAGAAGAAGCATGTCAGCTGCAGCAAAATACATGAAGGACTTTATAGTAGAAAAAAAGATTTGTTTTCCCCATGTGGATTAGTGGATGGAAATTTCAGAGATAGGCTTAGAGTGTCCTGAGATTCCCTCCTTTCCTTCGTCATCCACATCTACTGGGTCATAATGGCTAAATATTTCTGTTTTGTTTCTTCTCCAATTCCACTGCCAGAGTCTTAGTTCTGGCCTTCATCTACTTCTCTTGGGCTATGCATACTTCCCTGCATGTGGTCTCTCACTCATTTAATCCCACTCTCTAGTCTGGCCCAGGTCTTAGTATGTTGTCCCCTATTAAAATCTCTCAGAAGCCTCTCCACTGTCCTCAAAATAAAACTCAACTTCCTTTGCTTGGAAACAGGTCTTTGATGATCTGCTATCTTCCTGAGTATGTTAACTCTATGCTTTAGACATAATCTTCTCTCTGACCGAATACCTTTCTTACCCGGCCCTCCTGGGTAACTTGTCCTCATCATTCAAGATTCTGTTCAGAAATCTCTTTTATAAAGCCTTCCTTGACCCTCTCAGGCATGTTCATTCAACCACTTCTCAGTCTTCACAGAACATCTTGTGAATTATTATCACTATCTTGAGGAAAGGTAATAGTCTATTTACCTTTGTATCCCCAATAAGCAGTTGAGTACAGAAATGAAAAACTGAGTGATGCATGCTTTAAGTAGAGCCTCAAAAACTTGGACCAGTGTCTTTCAGGAAGTAGTGAGTCTTTAGGTATTCGGCTGGGAGGCCGCAGTAGACTTTTGCAGGTGCTTCCAACTCTATCCCTCTACCTCCCCCTTCTTAGGGCCGGGTGAGAAAAGGGGGTAGGAGAAGTGAAGGCAGGCATGTGTGTAGAAGTTGAACAGAACTTTCTAGTTCTGGGGTGCCTGGTGGCTCAGTCGGTGAAGCATCTGCCTTCGGCTCAGGTCATGATCCCAGGGTCCTGGGATGGAGTCCAGCGTCGGGCTCCCTGCTCAACGGGAAGCCTGCTTCTACGTCTCCCTCTGCTGCTCCCTCTGCCTCTCTCCCTACTTGTGCTCTCTCACTCTCGCTCTCTTTCAAATAAATAAATAAATAAAATCTTAAAAAAAAAAAAGAGAATTTTCTAGTTCTGGCAAGCAGACTGGTCAGAAAGTCAGAGCTTATTTTCATTATACACAGATGATGACCTAGTCCAGGATCTAGGTTTAAATACTAGAAAAGCCCCCTAAAACAAGCAGTTAGAGAGGATTTCCCTTAGGAACTTACACACAAACAAAAAACGATTTTTATAAACAAAGGTCTTAAGCAAAGTCCTTCCTTGTGGAGTGGGGATCAGTAGATCCTGTGCTCTTGATGTGGGCTCCTAATGGTAACTTCTTACATGAGGGAGCATAAACGCTAACATACCATTCTATTGCTTATATAGATCTCCCAGCGTATTAAAGAGTAGTCACTCAAAAGTATTTTTTTTACGAATCCATACTGCAGAATCTTTCTACACATTTTTAAGCACTAGCCATCTGGAAGATCACAGAGTTCTATGTGTAGGCATTTATTTAGTGCACTACAAAGGCAATTTAAAAAATTGTACTTTAGTGATCCTCCAAACTTAATGCCCCTCCCTAAGTGCCTAACCAATTACCAAGGGGATGTTTTACTGTTAGAGAGAATTTAACTTTTAAAAAAGTTTTGAATCTGGTACTAATGAGAGGCTAGAAAATTATGATCTTGTGTTATGGTAAGTGGAAGAATGTTCTTTAACAGAAAACTTCTCTGTCTGCCTATATTCATCTTGAAGTTTTGCACATAGGTCTAAGATCTGCTATGGATTTCACTTCACGAAGACTCGATTGAAATTCTTCTTTCCTATCTCTGAATGTAGCCTTTGACTACTTTTAATACTTTGTTGGCATTAGTAGAAATAGCATAATTACTAGAGATAAGGTTAGAAGGCAAAGTTACGGGCTACTACTCTAGGAGAGTCACTGGGAAAACCGTGATGGAAGTTACTCTTAATAAAAACCTCACCAACATGCCCGCAAACACTGAAAAATGTGTAAGTATCTATCTTAGAACACAAACCACAAGATCTTTAAAAAATAATTACCTACAAATGGTAAAGCAGTCAGTGATGATCAGAGGTGCCTACAGTTTTAAATGTGAATATTTTAATAGTGTCGATGTCTGTGCTTATTATATATTTTGGTATAGGTAGAGATATTGCTAAGATATCTTAATGCTGTCAGTGTGGAGAATTGTTGGTCAGCTACAATTTCAAGTTGCATGTCATCTTAACTACTATTTTAAATAATACACTTGGTCACACAAATGAAAATCATATTGTCACAGTTCTCTAACGAAAATGTGTGCTTTTAAATTAAAAATGTACTTCCTATACTATCCATAAAAATTCCATCACAACCAGGATTTATGAAGTCATGGGGAAGCCTGCTCAGTCCTGCCCCCTTTCCTGTTATCTCCTCATACCGGGGATAATGAGAAGCTTGACAACATGGCTTTAGGTTGGGATTAAAAGCCTAAAGCTCTCCCCACTCTGGTTTTATGGGGCCTGGCTGCTAGACTTCACAGGACCTTGCTGAAACGACCTGTCTACTTCAACTCCACATGGCCCCACTCTGGCTAGGCCTTTGGATCAAACCCTTCTCCTGTGAATACAGACAGCGTCTGGGAAACTGCGGTGCGGATGTCTCCACAGAGAATCACAGATGCTGTCAGGCCCGAACGTCACGCTCAAACATTTGATGCATTTTAAAAAGGGATTCAGCCTCAGACTCAAACAGGCAGATGGATCGTCTAACACTTCAAAGGCTTTAGCAGGATTGCAGTTTTCCCTTTGTCCCATAACCCATTCTGCTTCTCCTCCTTCTCCACAATGTGCCTTGGCACAGTGCTAAAGGAAGTGACAAAGTGTCACCAATCCTAATAGCAAGAACTCAGTGGAACAACCACAGGTCCATTAACCCCCTTATACCATACTGAGTTTCCCAGTTCTAATATCGATGGTTCCAAGAGTTCAGGGATGGACAAAGGAACAAGGAGCCATAGAGGTGGTGACAAGATGAAAATGAAGGAAGAAAACACTTGGTTCTGTGTTCGGCTGTCCCCACAGAACAGTGAGCATGTTCCCTGAGAGCCGATTCCCATTAGCAAAGTTATGGTACCCCAGATTATAAGAATTGTTCCTTTCATTCTCGTTCAAGCCATTCAGGGAAAAGCCAGGAATCCAAAATGAACTTCTCTTAAAAGGCTTTATTCCTACAATTCTTAAAGCAATCATTAAATTAGAAACTCGCTGACTTGAAGTTGCTTATCCCTACACAAGGTCAAAAATCACTACTGCTGGAGTTTTTTTTAAAAACCTCCATTGGCTATGTGCCCACAATCCCTCATTTTAATTTTCAATTTTTTATTACTAGTAGATCGACTTTTTCATGTTTTAGTCACCATTTCTATTTGGTATTCTAGAGTTTGCTTGTTTATGTCTTATGTCACTGGAGTTTATACCAGTTGGCCAACGGACATGGAATGTGGACAGAGGATTTTCCCTGGGGACATCTAGAAATAGGTGCATATCTGAGTCATGCACCTAACTCTGATAAGGCCTGAATGTCAAGAAAAGGTTGAGGGTTCTGAGGAACCCTGAGGTAGAGGTGAAATAGAGGGGGCAGAACAGGCAAAAGTAGGTTTCAAAAGTTTTAGTCAATCAATCAATCAAAATTCTTATTATAAGCCAGCATGTCAACTTTACCCCAAATACAGTGGGAAAAGAAATTTTATCTGGCTTCTAATATTTTGAAATTTAATGGGATAGTGGAGATAATATTTACTTGTACAAAACCACTTGTAAATAACCCAAATCAGATATAGACAGGTTAGGATTGCCAGATATAGGAAAGGTGAGACAGGCTGTGTCTTTAAAGAAGAGCATCTATTTAAGAGACATGGTGGGGGGGCGCTTGGGTCGCTCAGTTGTTGAAGCATCCAACTCCTGATTTCGGCTCAGGTCATGATCTCAGGGTCATGAGATCGAGCCCGGTGCCAGTTGGGTCCATGTTGGGCATGGAGCCTGCTTAAGATTCTCTCACTTCTTTTCCCTCTGCCCCTCCCCCACTCTAAAAAAATAAACAAAACCCTATTGGTATCTTTAAAAAGAGAGAGAGAGAGAGAGAGATGGTGGAATATACTTTTGGATAAACTCAGAGGAGATTAAGCTAAAAAAAGACCTTAAAGATTGTCTAGTACAAACACCTTTAAAAATAAGATGAAACTGACTTGTTTAAAGTGTTTAGGTCAGAAGGGAAGAACCCGATTGAGAGTTCAGTTCCCATCAACAACCAGTCCTATCATCTTTCCATGATGTCCTTCCTCTGTGTACATGCATTCTATTCTGCGAAGTTCACTGTATAAAAATCTACATGTAATGTTTTCTACCTAAAAAGAGACATTTCCTCATGCTCACTTACCTCTTCAGAGCAGAGAGGCAAAAGTCACATATATAAATAGGAAGTATTTTAAAAAGTCTAAGGACCATAGTGGAAAGACTAGACCTGGTTTAATCCATTAAGGTCTTGACTTAAATTTTATATTCTATCTACAGTCCCACTTCAGGCAAGAGTATTTTTTTCATGTGCTGATTATTTTAATTTGCAAAGGCTAGTACCCTTGACATACATCACAATTTTAAAATATACATGCTACATTTTAAAATAGTTAAGAATTAAAAATATATATATGTTGGGGTGTCTGGGTGGCTCAGTTGGTTGAGCAACTGACTCTTGATTTCAGCTCAGGTCATGATCTCATGATCTCAAGGTCCTGGGATCCACCCCCCGCATTGGGCTCCACACTCAGCAGGGAGTTTGTTTGAGAATTCTCTCTCTCCCTCTCCCTGTGCTCCCCACCCCCCACTCATGCTCTCTTTCTCTCTCTCAAGTAAATAAATAACATTTGTTAAATGCCATTAAAAAAATAAGTGGAAAAATAATATACTGAAATTCAAATATCTCATAGCCTTAAAACGTGAAGAGTTCTTTTAATTCAATAGGAAAGGACAATTACTAGTTTTTTATGGACATAAGACACAAACAAGCAAACTCTAGAATGCCAAATAGAAATGGTGACTAAAACATGAAAAAGTCGATCTACTAGTAATAAAAAATTGAAAATTAAAATGAGGGATTGTTGGCACATAGCCAATGGAGGTTTTTAAAATTAAAAATGTCAATTTTTAAAAAGTGTATTATTCAGTGTGGTCAGGGGCATGAAAAAACGGGTCCTCTCACATACTGGGGGAGATGTGTATCAGTATAACTGTTCTGACCAGAAATCTAAAAATCCACCTGAAGAGCATTAAGAATATTCTAATACTTTGTTACTCTTAATAATTTAAGTGTGGGTGCAGTTTAGTTAAATGAATTAATGCATTTAGTTAGAACAGCACTGAAAAATAATAAGCACTCAATAAATGTTAATGATATAGTTGATCTATTTGAAGAATATTTAATGACATATGTACATTATATAATAATATCAAGAAATACAGAAAACACTTAAAATATTATATTGTATAGTACGATTATACACACCTTTGAAGTATATATGCATGTGTGTATATATCGGTATAAGATTAAAAAAAAAATACTCCAGAAAGAAAAACTTGAAGACTATATATCAAAATGTTATCATCTGGCTGTTAAGAGTTAAAGCTGTACGTAATTCAATTTCTTTTATTTTCCCTTGCATTTTCCAAATGAGCCAGAATCAGAAAAGATGCAGATTATTCAAAGAACAAAACAAGGATAGTTTTTCTACATCTTTCTTCTCTGATTTGGGAGGAAGGGAGCTTCAGAGGAAAGGAAACACCAGTACATATGAAACCCCGAAAGCACAAAAAAGGGAAGCTCCATAAAACACTGTAGGAGGCTGAAAAACATAGGGAAGAAAAGGGAGAGGAAATGACTTAACGTGGTTTTCTGCAAGTCTGCCCACCAAGAGCAGTTTGCCAGGTCACCCTGTTCACAAGAGCCTTCTTTGTAACAAGTGGGAAGTGCTGCCGATTCGGCTGCTTTAGGATACAGTTACAAGAAAATGGTTAAAGGTAACTGAGGAGCTGATCATTATCAATTAAGCTGTGCTCACTTGGCATGGCGGGGTATATACTACAAAGTGAGCTAAACCGTTTCTTCCACGACAATTTTCTTTGTATCTCATTCACAGTACATTTATTTTGCTATGGTGCCCAAAGTTTGGATAACCCCAGAATCCAGGCATGTCCTGGGGGCAGGGGAGAGAGAAAAATGTGATTTAATGATAGATGTAAGGGGCTTAAGGATCCTCCTATTACTGGCCGAGGAAAGCATCTGAACTAGGAAATGTCTAAAGCAGAAGTGTTGCTTTCTACAGAGAAGTGACTAACATTGAACAGCAACAGCAACAGAAGAAAATGAATTTTTTACGGTTGAAGAATTGATGACAAAAGAACTATCACATCTGCGGATAATGAAGGAGTGTATTCAAGTTAGGTATGCACGGATTCACTGGGTCCGTGTAAATTTCAGAGTAGTTTGGTCGACATGCCTCAGGGGAAAAAGAAGCTGTGGACCCTGACAGGAACTGGAAAGAAGAAAAGGTCTTAAAATAGGGGTCCTTTCAATGGATGCAATGCAGAAATTTCCTGTCAAGGTCAACTAAATTACACTCGCCAAGAAGGCTCTGGACCAGATACGCGGCTTTGGACAAGTCACTTAGCCTCCTTCGGCCTCTTCACTGCAGGATGATAGTATAACCAGGTTATACTGGGAAGATTAAATGAAACAAACTATAAAATGCTAAACTCGGTGCATGGGATTCCACACATGATAACTGAAAAATAGCATACAAAATTAGCAAGAGAAAAACAAGGGGTTGTTAGTCCATACTATACCAGCAAATGGTAAGGAGATTCTCTGGGAGGATTGGAGATGGGGGCTGAGGGTGTAGAGAGGGCACCCAACAATGCACACTCGGGAGCACTCTTACGGTTCAAGGTGCAATTCCGTTAGACACAGTCTGAATTAGTCATCAGAGAGGTTCTGTCAATGGTGTGTTGTTCTACCCATCTTTGCTGGCAGGGTAACATTAAATGCAGAACTCATGACAATGAAATTGAGTAAGCTTTTGCCCATGAGAGGAGAGTGGGGAAAGTATCTTTTATGAGCAGTCACCAGGGCACTATGGGAATTTTGCCTTCAGAATGTTGACCTAGATATGCTCCCAGGAGAATTAACACCCTCTGTCACTTTTACTGTCCAGAGAATGAATGAATGAATGAATGAATGACACACACTTTGCTGAGTTCCACACTGCCTGATTGATTTGAAGTAAGTGATAAAGAGCTCTGTTTATTCAGTTAAAAGAGCTGGGTTCATGTCTACACAGGCACATTTGCACATACCGGCACACACTCCTCTCCACATACAAGCACACGTGTGTGCATGCACGTGCCCCGCCAGATTTCTTTATCACACACTCCATTCAGGTGGAGTTTATTTACTACTCTCACTGTCAGGTTTGGAAGTAAAACTTGAACAGATAAGTTCACGCATCTGTGTTTCTTCGGTTTGTGTTCTTTACAGCACTTTGTACATTCTCATAGTGAGAAGAAAAACAGAAACCAAGGTGAGAATTCTTCTTTTGATATTTCCATTGCTTTTTATGTGAAGCAAACAAGCCATATGCCATAATGGGAATTAGAGATGGCATTTGGGGAGGTTGCCAATTTTTAGGGGAGTGTGCGCGTGCGTGTGTGTTGTTTTCTGCTAGAGTTGCTATAGTAGATAATTCGAAATAAAATTCAGCAGGTCCTGATGTTAAATTTTGGGCACCAAACTGAATTTAGGGAGAGCAGAAGTACCAGTCCTCTCTGGGGACTAGGTCTAATACCTCCTGAGGCCCCTGGCTCAGCTGTGGCAAGCTAATAAGGTTACCCTGAAGCAGATGCAGTTGTTAATACAGATGTGGCATGGGACCTCCTGAGGCAGGTCACAGTCATGATAACTCATGGTCACATGCAATATACTCATTATGAAAGCTTGTGACGGGAGCACCTCAAACTGGGGCCTCACAATGCATCACGCTCCCTTTGTCTTCTTCTCCCTGAGTTCACGTGAAGGAAGGCAGGCTAAGAATTTTCTTCAAACACACACACACACACACACACACACAGAGTTTGGGGAGAGTTTTGTTTGGGACACTTTAATGCAGAGGGCTTTAAATCATTCTGAAGCAATTAAAGTTATTTGAAAAGTATGTATAGAAAATCTCATAGAAATCGAGTGTGACAGCTGGTGTGGGGATCCAGCAAAAGGAACTGCCACTATTTATGGACACAATAGAGAGGAATGGTTCTTGGCAGCTAGTTTCAAGGTTCATGGTGTGTGGTGAAATGGCTAATACTGTGGATGAAGGCTGATTATAAATAAAATGGTATGTTTCTTCATCTCCTCCCACTGGTCACAGTCTAAAACGATGCTTTGGAGAAGACAGATACAAACTACTGCATTTCATTTTACTTCCAATCCTTTTGAAGAGAGTGAGATGATTTGGAACTTCCAGAAATCACAGAATCTCCTGACTGAATGGAAGAGCACATGTACATTTTGCACACTGAAGCAATAACTTTTAAAATTGCATGCTGGTAACCTGAGTTAATGCAGGAAAGAGCTGAATAATGTACAGAGAGTAGGCTAAGCACTAAAAGAATCTGATTTGTTCGATATTTTCAGACTAATGGGGCACTGCAACCCTTTTGCTACTAATATTCTGATTTCTAGCCCTAGAAGACAGACAAGCAGGTTGACTTCTGAAATTCCCCAACCACTTCATTAGCAAGGATGGCAGGTTACAACATGATAAGCAGTGGCTCCTGGACACATGGGAGCTGCCTTCTGTGGGATTTCCAAACTTCTCAATCCTAGGGGGTGTGGGGGCACAGGATGGTAAGTGTAGACAAAGTTAAGTCTCCTCTGAGAATCAGGTTTTCTCAAGAGGAACTCTGTTGCTGGGGTCATCTTTTAGCTTGTCTGACCCAATTTTCCTTCCTCTATAAGTGGTCATGAAGAGAACAATTATTATACTCCAGTTTGAAACCAAATGCTCAATGTTATAAATAGTAGCTTCAGTGAAGTTATAACTGATAGGACAAAGGTCTCACATTCATATGCAGGGATAATTATCATTCTAAGATTCTTGCAAATGAAGACCTGCAAAAAAAGATAAGCTTCAATCAAACTAAAGTTAAAACAAAAGTAAGAATAATAACTGAAGGATGTAATAGCAAAGTGTGACTTCAAATATACTTGTATAAGGTATGGAGACATGGGATTCTATGATAATTCAGAAAGCAACGTTTCTAAGTAACTTTTACACCACTAGATCTCCACTTCTGCAATGCATGAAACCACTATGAATTTCATCATCTAAGTGGACTCATTCATTCATTCATTCATTCTGTCCATCCATCATCCATTCCATCCATCAATCATCCATGCAACAAACTTCTGCATGCCAATAAATTTCAAAATGTTTTCTATAATACATCAGAGATTATAAAGTAAGTCCAATAGGGCTTGGCCCTCAGACCAGACAGTCTGTTATTCGATAAGAGTGCAGTGAAGATGACTATCAAAGATGCTTCAATAGTAAAATACGTATCAAACTTGGGCTTGGGTTAGGGTTGGATGTGGTTCCTGGAAAAAAAAAAAAAAGGTAGGAACTGAAAGAGAGTAAAGTCAGTTATCTCTGTGGCTGGAATATTTTCATCACAAAACAAGATGTTTATCATAATTTAGGTAATTTAGGTTCAATTCCCCAAGCTGTATCTTACAGTGGGCATTGGGTCAGATTTTCAATCTACAGCTAACAAGGCCTTCAGGGTTTCATGTGCTAAAACCTGACTCACCTGAGCCTTAAAACATATTCATTATTTATTTAACTATTAATCTAAAGATCAAAATAAGATAGCACTTATTGTATATTTTTCTCAATTGCCCCTTACCTATTTTTAATCTATTTTCATTAGTGAGGAAACAGAGGCAAGAAGAGACTATAATTCAGGATCACACAGCTAGATGGTAGCCGAATTAGATCTAGAATGCTTGGTTTCTAAGCAATGATCCAAGGTTTATATACCTTAAGTCATATGACGGTGATTGATTTTAAATTACCAAAGTTAGCATAGCCAATGACATCAGAAGAGGAAATACAGCATAGTATGAGAAATAAAATGGATCCACATACGTTCTGTACAATGCAACTATGGACTGAATCAAACAGAACAGTGCATTCTGATCAACCAAACACATAACGGACTTCATTCAATTCATAATAAAGTGATAGCATTATTTTTTATGACAAAGGTAGTTCAAAGATTTAAAAGTTGCTGGACACACTAATTAGAATTAAGATCAGCCTGGTTTATATCAAGCCCCTTTTTAGCACCGTGTTATTGGTTTGGTCCGACACCATCCCCTGCAGTGTGTGGAGACAGGCCAGGAGTGTGAGGGCTGCAGAGCAGAGCAGGAAGAAAATCAACTGTGAAATTGGTAATTTTATTGAGTTTCACGGGGGGCTTTGTTGTTAAGACACAATGCAATTGGAACAGAACGCCTGTGGTAACACCATGCACACAGTATCCATTTCATGGCCAAAGGTAAACTGCCTCTAACCAAAAGTTACACATACATCCCTCCTCCAAAGCATTTTGCAAAGCGGAAAAAGTAGTGGATCCGATGAAGGATGAATGGTTATGCTGCAGGTGTGGGGGCATTGCCAAAGCACAGGTAGAGTGGTACGTGTGTGTGAGCGTGCCTGTCACTCCCCATATCTCGGAAGGTTCCTTTTCTGAATAGGGCCTGCTGGTTTGGGTTTAGAGAAAAGCTGTCCTCTCACTAGAAATGGTAAGAAGGTCCCAGAAGGAGTGTGTGAGGAAGACAGGGGCAGAAGGATAGGACAGACCGAAATGTAATGCCTGAGCAGCTGAAATCATTTGGTACTCTGAATCCCCCAGGTAAAATAAGAATTAAACATAGCTAACAGGATATTACTCCCAGTTGGAAAAGATCTGCTTGCTGGCAATGTGAAAGTGAAGCTAACAATTGGTATTTGTTCTAGGGTGGTATTTTTTCTCCCCCTAAAAGCTTGAAGTAGGAATAGTTAAATAAAGTATGCTGGTTAACTGTGTAAATACATTTGCAGCTTCTGTGCCTTCCAGAGCTGTCCCCGTAGTGGGTTAATTTGGTTTCAGATGGAAAGATGCCTAAAGATGTTCAAGGCGTCTAGATAGGGCAGGATAGCCCACCCTGGCGGATGAGGTTAAGTGGTCGTGAAAGGAGGGACACTTTCATCATGTGAGAAGAGTGTGCGTGCAAAACACATCTCCTCTGCTAGCACACCGGTCTGCACAGCAAGCTACCATTCCAAGGAGGATTCATTTTTTTCATGCATTCTGACCACATTTTTGCAAGGCAAGAAACCAGGAACATCAAAAACGGTTCTACGTGTTATCATCAGTTTTATGTAAACTGTATTAGGGGGTTGCAATGCTTGGCTTTCCTATTTGGGGGCACATCTCAGGAGATTTTTGCCCTCACCAGGGAACTAAGTTGTCGTGGTTGGCTTCTCTCCATACACGGGAAGCACTTGGGTGAGACTGCATGAACAAGGAAGGGGACGGTGGTTACACTGCCAGGAGATCACATTGCTGCCCCTCCCTCTGCGCTCTCTATCGGGGAGAGGGGCCCTCAGTTCGCCGTTCATGCTGAAAGTGACATATAAGATGGCCAGCTGGTAGTTATCAGTCTTATTTATTTTTGTGCAATCAGAATAATGGTTACATCCACCAGCCAAGGATAAATACAATACACCTGGATAGATCTCCACTTTGGCTAGAGACAAGGGGTATTAATTCATTTTCAATAGAGACAACAATGAACACTAATGTCGTGCTCTTTCCAAAATGTACGAGTCGGGTGTTCGTGTGTGGCCAAGTATGTCAGAGCATCTGTATGTACCAGTTTCACTCTCAAACATGCATTAACACCGAAGCCCTCTTTGAACACCCGAATGGTTTTTTCAGTTGCACTGTATTTGGTGCTTTTCTTTTTCGAAATGCAATTAATATGGTTGTGTGTTAAATGATTCAGTGAAAGTAAATCTTTTATATTCAGGTAAGCAATTCAGCCTTGTAAGGTTTTATGGGAATTAGATTTTTTTGAAGTCTGGCTTGAGCATGCCCATAACTCTGACAGAGCCCTGCAGGCTCTTGTCTTCACCTTCAAATCATAAGACAGAGAAATCAAACTCCCTCTGTGCTCTCAATTATACCAAAAAACACGGAGCAGAAGTCTTCAGTAATTCAATCCCTGTGGAAGCTTCTTCATACTGTTTGCACTGTTGGAACTGCTGACAGCAGCAATCCCAGAGTCCCCCCTGGTAGACTGTCAGCGCTCCTCATACAGTGTGAGCGGCTCTGCTCTGTCCCACGGCTCCTTCTCCAGAGACCCTTAAGCACATGCATGACTTTTGATGCTTGCTTGATACAGTGGCCAAGAGGCCAAAAAACATCACAATGAGAGTTCTCATACTCTTACAAGGTACTTTGTACTCAAACTAATAAGTTCTGTGGCTACATGGGGGCCTGAGCTGGTGTAATTTAATCACAAGTACAGCTGCATAAACACTGTACTAAGGAATGTCTGCCTGCAATTGGATTCTTTCTTTGAAAATACACTGTCGAAAATTCCTGAGTGCCATTTTCCATATGGTTAATGAGCAAATGTATCATGGCCAGCTTTTAAAAGTAATTTGAATTTATGAGTTGCAGTGATTCTAGCACATGTGCACAAGAAACTGCACGTACCCGGGGCTCTTCCTTATCATGCAACACCATTTCCCAGTTTTCTGCCAAAGGACACCCAAAGAACCACTCTGTGTGTTTAATTGGCTTCAATCATCAGTAACAGCCTACAGCAGACATTCTAGCAGCCGCCAACCTCTTCTAGTCTCTCCCCCCAAAAAAGTGTCATAGAGAGGTTGGTCCATACGCAACACAAGAGTGCCATTCACGTATCAAGTTTCACTTTATAAATACAGATTAAAAAAATCTTTTGAAAGACTTTCTCACCCATCTCCACTGTTACATCACATTAACGTTTTTTTTCTATTCTTTTTAATGGAATACAAGAAGCGACAACATCAAAAGTGAACTCCAGCATCAACTATGGACTTTGGGTGATTATGACATGTCATTGTAGGCTCATCTGTTGTAAAAAATGGACCACTCTGGTACGGGATGGTGACAATGGTGGGGGGACTCATGTGTGTGGGGCAGGAGGTATACATAGCAAAATATCTCAATTTTGCTGTGAACCTAAAACCTGCTCTAAAAAAGTAAAGTCTTTTTTTTTTTTAAAGATTTATTTATTTATTTGAGAGAGCAAGAATGAGAGAGAGAGAGTACATTAAAAGGGGGAGGGTCAGAGGGAGAAGCAGGCTCCCCACCGAGTAGGGAGCCCGATGTGGGACTCGATCCAGGGACTCCAGGATCATGACCTGAGCCGAAGGCAGTTGCTTAACCAACTGAGCCACCCAGGCGCCCAGTAAAGTCTTAATAATAAAAAAAAAGACAGAGGGTAGGGATTTTTCTACAAATCAAACCTGTTGCTATATACTTCCTCCCCTACCCTTTGACTATAGCTCAAATGAGAAGCATCAACAAAACAAATTGCTATCATGATACTCAAACTTCCA